>NW_027200303.1:0-22010 GCF_038502225.1 Cherax quadricarinatus | reverse complement strand
ATTCTACAGGTGTAAATTACGATATTGCTGTCACCTGCGCTCCACGTTGCGTGATCTGTTAGTCTTTTTTTTCACTAATTTTGGTGTTGACGCTTATAGCGTAGGATGATGCGTTGGGATTGTATAAGTGTTTTCTAAACTAGGATGATGCTTGAGGTGGGGCTGTATCAGTGTCTGCTACCCTAGGATGATGCTTGAGGTGGGGCTGTATCAGTGTCTGCTACCCTAGGATGATGCTTGATGTGGGGCTGTATCAGTGTCTGCTACCCTAGGATGATGCTTGAGGTGGGGCTGTATCAGTGTTTGCTACCCTAGGATGATGCTTGAGGTGGGGCTGTATCAGTGTCTGCTACCCTAGGATGATGCTTGAGGTGGGGCTGTATCAGTGTCTGCTACCCTAGGATGATGCTTGATGTGGGGCTGTATCAGTGTCTGCTACCCTAGGATGATGCTTGAGGTGGGGCTGTATCAGTGTTTGCTACCCTAGGATGATGCTTGAGGTGGGGCTGTATCAGTGTCTGCTACCCTAGGATGATGCTTGAGGTGGGGCTGTATCAGTGTCTGCTACCCTAGGATGATCCTTGAGGTGGGGCTGTATCAGTGTCTGCTACCCTAGGATGATGCTTGAGGTGGGGCTGTATCAGTGTCTGCTACCCTAGGATGATGCCTTCTTTTATCTCCACAGGCCGGTAGACCTACAGTCAGTTTCACTTTTTTTCAATTTTTCAGGCTTGTGGAGTTGCAGGTATCTGGTTGAGGAAACGGGAGGGAGGGGAGAAGGGAGAGTGATGGAGGGGAGGAAGGAGAGTGATGGAGTTGAGGGGATGGAAAAATGTTTGGTGGGAATTTAAAGTGAGAAATGTCAGGCGTGGATGATGGAGTTAAATGGAGTGAAGGAGTGATGGAGTTGGCAAGGGAGGGAGGGAGGTAGGATGACAGGGGAGCATGGAGGGTCTGGAAAGAGCGAAGAAAAGACATGGTGGATAAAGGGAGAATAGAGGAAGGAGAATTTAAGATAAAAGGATGAATTGAAGGAGGGAGAAGTGATAGGATGAATTAAAGGGGAAAGGGTGAAGAACTGAGGGAAAAGATGGTGAAATGAAGGAAAGTGGGGAAGGGTAATGGAATAAAGGGGGAAGAGAGAGAGGTAAGAGAGAATGCAGGAGACAGGCAACAATGAATGACTGGCAGACATAACAGTAACCGAATAAAGGAGAAAGAAGAGAGTAATAAAAAACAAAAAAAAGGAAGGAAAGGAAAATAACTGGAGAAAAATCGATGATTCAGAGTAATAAGATGAAGAGATAATGAAAAAGAGGAGCTATGCAAACGAGGACTAGTAGGAAGAGGAAGTGGGAAGGTGATCTTGATGATGTAGAGGAGCGAGCGAGCGAGAGAGAGAGAGAGAGAGAGAGAGAGAGAGAGAGAGAGAGAGAGAGAGAGAATTTGTAAAGAGTTGACTTTATGGTACCTGTGAGTGTGTAATTATCTTATTGGGAATGCCTGTTAGGATTACCTATTTCTGATTGCCTGTTTCTGATTATATGTTTCTGATTGCCTGTTTCTGATTATCTGTTTCTGATTATCTGTTTCTGATTGCCTGTTTCTGATTATATGTTTCCGATTGCCTGTTTCTGATTGTTTCTGATTGTTTCTGATTACCTATTTCTGATTACCTATTTCTGATTACCTATTTCTGATTACCTATTTTTTGTAGTTACTGGAGCTATGGTCGTGTTGCTCCACCTCAGCGTTATCTTTCAGGAAGCGACCCACGACCCACGTACCTATTTTCTGCTGGGTGAACATGGGTCAGCAGGTGTAAACAGACTTACCACACGTCTGGTGTGTGTGTGTGTGTGTGTGTGTGTGTGTGTGTGTGTGTGTGTGTGCTCACCAGGTTGTTGTCACTGAGGTGTGGTTGCGGGAGTCGAGACTCAGCTCCTGGCCCCATCACTTATCTCTCCTCTGTTCGGCATTGAATTTTTAACCACCCTGAGACTTAAGAAATACTTCCTAACATCCCTATGCATTATCTGTATCTTCAGCTTCCACCTTGTCCTCTTATTTCACACTGTTCCTATCTGGCTATCAATTCCTCTTAAGATTTTGTGCTTTGTGATCATGTCTCCCCTGGTCCTCTTCGCCAAGTTCGTCAGGGTCAGTTTCTCAATATTCTGGTACTAGTTTGGTTGCAAACATTTAGAACTTTTCAGGTATCTTCGTGTGCTTGATCAGGTGTGGGCTCCACGCTGGAGCCGCGTAATCTACGTCGTATATGAGGGTTTGCAGGATTCTTTGTTCAGGTTCCTGAATGCTGTTCTGAGGTTTGCTAATCTTGCATGTACTGCTGATGCAAGGTTGGACCCAGGGGTGCCAGGGGGGGCAGGTGTGCCAGGGAGCCAGGTGTGCCAGACGGGTCAGGTGTGCCAGACGGGCCAGGTGTGCCAGACGGGCCAGGTGTGCCAGACGGGCCAGGGGTGCCAGGCGGGCCAGGTGTGCCAGACGGGCCAGGGGTGCCAGGCGGGCCAGGTGTGCCAGGCGGGCCAGGTGTGCCAGGGGGGCCAGGGGGGCCAGACGGGCTAGGGGTGCCAGGCTTGCCAGAGCTTCTTTCCAAGGCTACTCGGATGTTTTTAGGCCAAAAAAACTTTGACTTGTATTAATTATTATTGCTTATTAAATTTTCACTGCTATTACTACTGCTGCTGCTGCTGCTGCTGCTGCTGCTGGTACAAATATTAACATTTCTTGATGTTAAATCCCATGAATTCATAAAAAAAACACGTTTAATGTGAGTTATCTCATTCCCTTGCACTTAGCACAGGCATGAATGACCTCCTGTCCCTCCGTGAACAGTTCCTGTGGTCTCCCTTGAGCTGGTGCTGTATACTTTGTGTAGTGATGGCGATATGCTTGGAGTTATACTTACCCCCAGGTCCTTTTCACTCTCTGATATTTGCAACTTCTCTCCGCCCATGCTGTACTTAGCGTCCGGACTGCTCGCACCTTCCCTAGTTCGCATGACCTTGCATGTGTTCGGGTTAAACTCGTAAAGCCGCTTGTTTGAACACATCTGTTGTCTATTAAGAGTTACCTGGAAGTTAAAACTATCCTCTCCTGTTCTTATTTTTCTAATTACTTTTATCCACAGCAAACAGTCACTTAAAAGACTAACACCGTTCTGGTTAGTCGTCCACGTATATTATGAACAGCAGCTGTCCCAGTACTTATCCTTGTGGAACCCTACTCGTTAATCCCTTATTCTGAAGTCTCATTCCTTCCTGCTACTCTGTCATCCAGGTACTCCCTGACCCACTAGAGCACCATGTCATTTAACCTTGCCTGCCCCTCTAATCTCAGAAGTAATCTCGGGTGTGGTACTATAGCAGATGCTGTCTTGCAGTCCAAGAAGATGCAGTCCTCCCAGCCCTGTCTTCCTTGTTTTATATCTGTGACTTTGTCACAAAAGTTCACCAAATTCGTAAGACAGGATCTGCCGTCTCTAAATCCGTGCTGGTTTTCTGTAAAGAATCTTTTCTCCATGTGTGTGTGTGTGTGTGTGTGTGTGTGTGTGTGTGTGTGTGTGTGTGTGTGTGTGTGCGTGTGTATGTGTGTGTGTATGTATGTGTGTGTGAATGTGTACTCTCCTAATTGTGGTTGCAGGGATCGAAACTCAGCTCCTGGCCCCGCCAGGAGTGTGTGTGTGTGTGTGTGTGTGTGTTTGTGTGTGTTTCGGTCTGTCTGTTTGTCTGTGTGTGGTAGTGCAAGCAGACAGGTGGTAGTGCATGAGGGCAGATGGTCGTCCAAGCAGGCAGGTGGTCATCCATCCAAACAGGCAGATAGTAGTATAGGCAGGCAGGCGGTAGTGAAGGCAGGCATGTGGTTGCACAGGCAAGTAGATGGTAGTGCAGGCAGGCATGTAGCTGCACAAGCAGGTAGGTGGTAGTGCAGGCAGGCATGTGGTTGCACAGGCAGCCATGTGGATGCTGGAAGCATCAGGTCTGGCTCATCTGTTGCTCCTCTCGGGGTTTACGGCTAATACCACCTGGGGATCCTCCCCAACTTTCCCTGAGGGAGTCTCTCCACCTGCGCTTCCCTTGTTCGGGCCAATGGATGCCCTATTTAGGGAAGAGTTACGGTCACGAGGGAGATGGGAGGGGGTAGCACTGCCTCTGCAATAGATGGGAGGGGGACGCGCGGCCTCTGGGATAGATGGGCTATTGAGCCAGGGAGGCAGAGAGAGTGAGAGAGGATTTTTTCACCCACGCAATCCAATTATTGTGCAATTATTGTAGGATAATAGTCTCTTGGTCTCGCCAGTTAGTCCCTAGGGAGCAGAGAGAGGCGTTCTGTGGGTGGTTTGTGTGGTCTTTAAGAGAAGTGCTGTGGGAGATCGTGCTTTTTTTTTTTTTGCGTGTGTGTTATGGGTGTCGGTTAGATATTTTCACGGAGGTGTTTTTTTGAGATACTTCATTTTTTCTTGAAGCGGTTCTTATTGGGGCGTGATTTATTATGTTGTGGTCTTCGAAGGCAGGTTTTGTTGGGGTGGTGGTTTTTAGGTACAAGAGGTGCAGTGGTTGTGGTTTTTGCCAGTGTGGAAAGATGGTAATTTTTTAGCTATAGGGCGAGAGGGCATTGACGAGCCTTCAGCTATGGTAGTGTAATTTATTTTGGGGTGAAAAGAACACAAATACCACAATTGTGGTATTAAGGCATTGTGTGGAAGGAAGCTGTTGATCTTTGCCATGTAGTGGCCTGTCTTCGAAAGGCTTAGTGTACGAGAGAACCGCAAACAAGAGGTCTTCGGCCATTCAGGAGTTGACTCTGAAGAGCGAGTGTCGTTATGTTGGACAGCAGTAATCTCCGTGGAAATTCGTCTTATTTACTATCGTCTACTTGTGTTTGTGTTAACATAAAAAAGGCACAATACCGTAACTGGAACGATACACAGATAACCCGGACGGAAACGTCGTCGTAAGCTCCTCTCTTTTATGTGCGGGTTATTTGTGTGTGTGTGTTCGTGTTCTGTGACTGACTCCTCTTCTTGAGTTCTCTGACTGTCCATGGTCAATCTGTTCTCGTGTTCTCTGACTGACTCTGCCGTTCTCTTGTTTCCTGGCTTACTTCGGTCATTCTGCCTTCGTATACTCTGGCTGGAAATACAATCTGGCGTTTTGCAATTCACTCCCTGAAGCAGCTTTGATGTGTTGTGATCATAACATCTAGCCTGCGGCATCTGGTCCTCGAAGCAGCCACAACAGCTGCGGTCAAGCCTCGCTTTTTTAATCCTGCCTTCCACTTTCCCATTAGCCCATTTATCGTACGCTAAATGGGACCTGTCATCGACTTGGGCGGTGAAATAGTGACCTGTTGTTTTCTGAATGTGTGTGTGTGTGTGTGTGTGTGTGTGTGTGTGTGTGTGTGTGTGTGTGTGTGTGTGTGTGTGTGTGTGTGTGTGTGTGTGTGTGTGTGGCACTAGTCGCGTAAATTGAATTACAGCGGAGTTAAAATCAATTATGTGCCGGAGTAATGAATTCCGGTAAATGAATTTTTGAGTGTAAACTTTTGGCATTTAGCTTTAATTTTTTGGGGGGAGGGGGTTACTACATCTCGTAAATAATCCGATAAATTATGTTTTTTTTTATGAGACGGGCAGTGTGTATATGTTTCTTTGAGGTAAGCACTAAAAAAAATGCTTCTCTTTTTATCTGTACATAAGGGAGACGCTTTGTATGTGAGGGTCACACTGTATAATATTTCTCTCTTTCTGTTTATAAGGTAAACACTGTACAGAGCTTTCTCTTTTTAAGGAAGGCGTTAAATATTTAATTTCTCTCTCTCTCTCTCTCTCTCTCTCTCTCTCTCTCTCTCTCTCTCTCTCTCTCTCTCTCTC
Source organism: Cherax quadricarinatus (assembly GCF_038502225.1). NCBI lineage: Eukaryota > Metazoa > Arthropoda > Malacostraca > Decapoda > Parastacidae > Cherax > Cherax quadricarinatus. The sequence continues at coordinate 16,117 of NW_027200303.1, read as the reverse complement.
TCTCTCTCTCTCTCTCTCTCTCTCTCTTCTGTGGTAGACACTGTTTACACCTTTCGTGTTTCTCTTAAAATGATGAGAATCTTCTCTTTTTTGAACCAGCTCTCCGCCTCTGTCTCTACCTCTTTCTTTCATTCTCTTTTCTATTTTTTCACTCTTGGCACTAGGGATAAGAGTGCCTTCTAGTGTCACTCTAGAGATGTCATCCTACCAGACCCACTTCCAAACCTTTCTAAACAGATGTGTTAAACTCTTGTGTTTATCCCCCTTTTCGCCTGCATCCTCCTTTTCTCCCTCCCATATATATATATATATATATATATATATATATATATATATATATATATATATTATATATATATGTATATATATATATATGTCGTGCCGAATAGGCAGAACTTGCGATCTTGGCTTAAATAGCAACGCTCATCTTGCCATATAGGACAAGTGAAAATTTGTGTATGCAATAATTTCGCCAAAATCATTCTGAACCTAACGAAAAAAATATATTTCACTGTGTTTGTTTAGTATTAAATTATTGTAAACAAATCTAAAATATATTTAGTTGGGTTAGGCTAAAATAAATTGCTCTTGTTATAATAAGGTTAGGTAAGTTTTCTAAGATTCTTTTGGTGCAAAATTAAAAATTTTTACATTAACATTAATGAAAAAAATATATCTTTAAACGTATAAGAGAAAATTTTAGAAAGGACTTAATTTTAAATGAGTTCTTGCTAATTGACCAGTTTTACATATTCGGCACGACATATATATATATATATATATATATATATATATATATATATATATATATATATATATATATATATATATATATATATATATATATATATATATATATATATATATATATATATATATATATATATATATATATATATATATATATATATATAGTATATATATATATATATATATATATATATATATATATATATAAATATATATATATACATATATATATGCAATAAGATCACAGTAAACAGGTGATTTCAGAATATGCAAAACAACCACTCTGAAAGAATAGAGAAATTCCAAGCGCTTTCGTGACTACTCACATTATCAAGGAACTATGAAAGTAAAGCATCCAAGGAAGCTATATAAGGGGTCTGGCCAGCACCTCACTATCAGATCCCACAACGGTTAAACACCTGACGCGCGCCGACCCAACTTGGATAGGTCCTTTGCACAACTCACCCCACAAACTATTCTACCCAAGAAAATTTAAAAATTATTATTTGTCCAGTGTATTATTAAATTCTTCCCAAATTCTATTAATTATAAATGGATCTAATTTATATAAACCAAAGGAAATATTCATATTATTGTCAAAACTGCTTTTTATGAAACAAGATTCAATTATATTCCTGTCGACCATGGACTTGCTTGATACTACTTTCTCAACTTTTTGAAAATCAATTGGATGGTTAAAATCTCTTACATGAATAAATAGAGCATTGGAATCTTGTCCAGTTCTAATGCTATATTTATGTTGTTTTAATCTTAGTTCGAGATTTTTACCAGTTTGACCGTAATAAACTTTATCGCAAATTTTACAAGGAATCTTATAGACACATCCATCAGCATTTTGGGGGGAATTCTTTATCAAAAGTTTTTTTACTGTATCAAGATTTTTGAATACAACTTTAATATTAAAAGTCTTAAGAAGAGAAGGCATATCAACCAAGTTTTCATGGTAAGGGAGAACCAACATATTTTTAGTTGAATAAGGCTGGTTGTCCCTTTTTGGATTGTAAAAAGTATTTCTAGCAACTTTAAAAGATTTATCAATTACATTTCTTGGGTATTTTAAATCATTACCTATTTCATAAATTTTGGATATTTCCTCATCTATGAACTCAGGACTACAAATTCGTAAAGCTCTCAAAAACATTGATGAGAAAACAGACAGTTTGACTCTATCTTGATGCGAGGAATAATAGTGGACATAGGAACAGTTATTTGTAGGTTTTCTGTAAATTTTAAATTTGAATTCATTATTACCCTTAATAATTAAAACATCTAGAAAAGGCAATGAGTTATTTTCTTCAAACTCAACAGTAAAGTTTATAGAATGGGCTAAGCTATTTAATTTTCCAAGGAAATGGTGTATATCTACATTTTTGGGCATAAGACACAAAATATCATCAACATATCTGAACCATTTAGCTCTATTAGGGAGGATTGTGTTAAGCAACCTTGTTTCAAAAAATTCCATGTATAGGTTACTAAGAACAGGTGAAAGAGGATTTCCCATTGCCATACCAAACTTCTGAGTGTAAAACTTATCATTAAATACAAATTTTGCATCAACAATGCAAAGTTTAATAAGTTTAATGATAGTAGGAACTGGCAATGGTAAATCATAGTTAACGAGTTCTTCAGATAAGAAACTTAATAAATCATCAACAGGAACTTTCGTAAACAAGGAAGTAACATCAAAACTAACCATGTTAAAATCATTTAAGTCAGTCAAGGAGCTTAATTTATCAACCAAGTCTATGTTGTTTTTAACATTAAAGTTAGAAATTTTGCCAACAATAGGGCTCAAAATATCAACAAGCCATTTGGATAATTTATATGAAACTGACCCTATGGAGCTAATAATTGGTCTGACTGGATTCCCTGGTTTGTGTGTTTTTATTAGTGGATTAGTGGAAGTAAATTGTTTGAGCCTTTCAGAGAAGTTTTATTGTTTTATTGAAATTGCTGTTAAAGGGGATTTTTCCTAAGTTTAGAATAGGTTTCAGTATCATCTATTCTAAACTTAGGAAAAATCCCCTAGAAACCGTTAACAGCAATTTCAATAAAACAATAAAACTTCTACTGAAAGGCAAAGATGAATTAGTCAAACAATTTACTTCCACTAATCCATCTTTACCTTACATGTATGGACTAATAAAAACACACAAACCAGGGAATCCAGTCAGACCAATTATTAGCTCCATAGGGTCAGTTTCATATAAATTATCCAAATGGCTTGTTGATATTTTGAGCCCTATTGTTGGCAAAATTTCTAACTTTAATGTTAAAAACAACATAGACTTGGTTGATAAATTAAGCTCCTTGACTGACTTAAATGATTTTAACATGGTTAGTTTTGATGTTACTTCCTTGTTTACGAAAGTTCCTGTTGATGATTTATTAAGTTTCTTATCTGAAGAACTCGTTAACTATGATTTACCATTGCCAGTTCCTACTATCATTAAACTTATTAAACTTTGCATTGTTGATGCAAAATTTGTATTTAATGATAAGTTTTACACTCAGAAGTTTGGTATGGCAATGGGAAATCCTCTTTCACCTGTTCTTAGTAACCTATACATGGAATTTTTTGAAACAAGGTTGCTTAACACAATCCTCCCTAATAGAGCTAAATGGTTCAGATATGTTGATGATATTTTGTGTCTTATGCCCAAAAATGTAGATATACACCATTTCCTTGGAAAATTAAATAGCTTAGCCCATTCTATAAACTTTACTGTTGAGTTTGAAGAAAATAACTCATTGCCTTTTCTAGATGTTTTAATTATTAAGGGTAATAATGAATTCAAATTTAAAATTTACAGAAAACCTACAAATAACTGTTCCTATGTCCACTATTATTCCTCGCATCAAGATAGAGTCAAACTGTCTGTTTTCTCATCAATGTTTTTGAGAGCTTTACGAATTTGTAGTCCTGAGTTCATAGATGAGGAAATATCCAAAATTTATGAAATAGGTAATGATTTAAAATACCCAAGAAATGTAATTGATAAATCTTTTAAAGTTGCTAGAAATACTTTTTACAATCCAAAAAGGGACAACCAGCCTTATTCAACTAAAAATATGTTGGTTCTCCCTTACCATGAAAACTTGGTTGATATGCCTTCTCTTCTTAAGACTTTTAATATTAAAGTTGTATTCAAAAATCTTGATACAGTAAAAAAACTTTTGATAAAGAATTCCCCCCAAAATGCTGATGGATGTGTCTATAAGATTCCTTGTAAAATTTGCGATAAAGTTTATTACGGTCAAACTGGTAAAAATCTCGAACTAAGATTAAAACAACATAAATATAGCATTAGAACTGGACAAGATTCCAATGCTCTATTTATTCATGTAAGAGATTTTAACCATCCAATTGATTTTCAAAAAGTTGAGAAAGTAGTATCAAGCAAGTCCATGGTCGACAGGAATATAATTGAATCTTGTTTCATAAAAAGCAGTTTTGACAATAATATGAATATTTCCTTTGGTTTATATAAATTAGATCCATTTATAATTAATAGAATTTGGGAAGAATTTAATAATACACTGGACAAATAATAATTTTTAAATTTTTATTTCTTGGGTAGAATAGTTTGTTGGTGAGTTGTGCAAAGGACCTGTCCAAGTTGGGCTCGGCGCGCGTCAGGTGTTTAACCGTTGTGGGATCTGATAGTGAGGTGCTGGCCAGACCCCTTATATAGCTTCCTTGGATGCTTTACTTTCATAGTTCCTTGATAATGTGAGTAGTCACGAAAGCGCTTGGAATTTCTCTATTCTTTCAGAGTGGTTGTTTTGCATATATATATATATATATATATATATATATATATATATATATATATATATATATATATATATGTACCAATGGCGCCCCTACTTTTTATTGGGGGCATTTTGCATCGCCTGCCCAGTCTTTTACTTTCGTAGGGAGTGATTTCTGTGTGCAGATTTGGGACCATGGTATGAAGAAAACTATCTCTGCTGTTAAAATTACGTTTTTTTTTCAAGTTTTATTTAACAAAATCCAACCTGGATTTGTGTTTAATAGTTTTAAAAATTATTTTGATATAAAGAAAAAAATAAGACTTCTATGTTGTTCCCCGTATTTCCTGCTTCCGAACTTTCCATTTTCTCTTTTTCCCTTTTCCCGCCTCTTCTTACTTACCTTTTCTCACTCTTTCCTCCTTTTACACCTCTTTCTACACGCATCTTCCCATCTTCTCTTCCTTGCTACCTCCTGTCTCTTCTTTATTTTTCCTGATTTCATTGGTTTCATTTTTACTTCATATTTTGTTATTCCTGATTTTCTTCCTTTTCTCCAACCTACTCTTACTCCTTTTCTCTCCTCTCGGTCTTCCTCTTTATTTCTTTTCTTCCATATTCCTTACCTTCCTCCTTCCCTCATCCTTGTTTTTCCTACCTATCCACCTTCCACCTACTTGCCTCCCACCCGACCACAACCCCCCAACCCCCCCTACCCACTGTCACCTGATCTGGGGTAGATCACTGCATTATATGACTCTGTTCCAGGAACCTTTACGCGATCCTCTCTCTCTCTCTCTCTCTCTTTTTTTTTTTTTTTTTTTTTTTTTTTTTTTTTTTTTACACATGGTTTGACAAGGTTAAGGATCCCTAGCTTTATTGACAAGCTATTTACAGGTTAAGGTTTCCTAACTTTATTGACAAGCTAAGAGCTGTTACCTACATCAGCTCATTTGAAAGCATTTTTATTGTTATGAGACATACAAGTAGGGAACAGGATGAAGTTGGAGCCAGTTGGAAATGCACCTCCTCCTGCCTTATTGTCACCACTGACAGTTTTGACACAGTTCTTGCAGCTAGCCAAGGAGGGTCCCTTGCTGGATCAGGAACTTGCATTTTGGTAGCAAAGTGTTCAGCAAAGAGGTCCGCCTTCTCTTGACTACTAGTAGAGGTGGTCCCATCCTGTCGATTTAGAGGTGGAATAAGTTCATCAGGCAGATAACCTTGTCTGTCCTTGACCAGGGACCACCAGGTTTTGGAGCCTACCCTTCCTGATGCTAACTTTCTTTTAGTGTCCACCTCCCATTTAGTAATGGCCCACTTTTGAACATCACCCATATGCCTACAGGCTTGCATGTGCAAGTTCCTGTTATAGGTGGTAGGATGTCTCTTATACCTTCGCCATGCTTTGTACTTAGCAGTAGCAGCCTCTCTACAACGAAAGCCAAACCAAGGCTGATCTGTAGGCTTTGTCACATATTGCCGGTGAGGAATGTGTTCTTGTTGCAGATTAAGGATGTGTCCAGTGAAGGCTTTCACTTGGTTGTCAACATCCCCCTGGAGAAGAGCATTCCAGTCGGTGGTGGCGAGCTCAGAGCAAAGGGCTGGCCAATTACCTCTTTCCCATAGCCAGGTTGTGCGTGTGGACTCCTCACCTCGTTCTGTTGGGATCTTAAGTGTGGTAAAAACAGCCTTGTGGTCAGACGATCCAACGTAGCCGAGGGGTTGACAAGTGACTATGCCTTCTGCCAGATCACTCACTACTGGGTCAAGGGAGGAGCCAGAGATATGAGTAGGGAAATCAACAAAGTTTCTCATGTCAAACACTGCAAGAAGGTCATCAAAGTCCCTCTGTATAAGGTGCTGGTTGAGGTCTCTCTCTCTCTCTCTCTCTCTCTCTCTCTCTCTCTCTCTCTCTCTCTCTCTCTCTCTCTCTTTTACACAGGGTTTGACAAGGTTAAGCATCCCTAGCTTTATTGACAAGCTATTTACAGGTTAAGGATTCCTAACTTTATTTGCAAGCTAAGAGCTGTTACCTACATCAGCTCATTTGAAAGCATTTTTTATTATTATGCAACATACAAGTAGGGAACAGGATGAAGTTGGAGCCATCTGTGAGCCAGCATTTTCATTTGATCAACAGGCGTTATCTCGTTGCCATTATTATTATTTACCAATGTATTCCAGACTCGAGTCATCCTGGGGATAAATGTTCTCAGATGAAGTGATGCTCTGGAGAAGGGTACAGCCAGAGTGAAGTTGCTGCTTCTGCCCGTCTTGTGGTATAGAAGCTTGCTTCTCGGTGTCCTCTCTCTCTCTCTCTCTCTCTCTCTCTCTCTCTCTCTCTCTCTCTCTCTCTCTCTCTCTCTCTCTCTCTCTCTCTCTCTCTCTCCGTAATTTAGAAAATCTGCAAGCCTGCTCTCATCTCTCTCACTTTCTTTTTTAACACCTTTTACATTTTAGGTTTCTCTCACTTTCTATTTAGCTTTCACTTTCGCTTTATATTTCAGTTTTACTTTCGCCTTTTCACTTCTTCATTTTCCTGTCTCTTTCGCTTTCTCTTTCACGTTTAACTTTTTCTCAACTTCTCATTTTATATTAATTTCTCTCTCACTTTCTCCTCTTATCTTTCATTTTATCAATCACTTTCACTTTCATTTTACCCTTCACTTTCTCTATTTTTTGGACTTTCTCTTTTTATATTCGATATTAAAGTGGTTGTATCGCACATTGTCTACCACAATTTAGCTATGCTTTTCTGCACTTTCTTTTCAAAATCCCTTTTCTCGCGCTTTCTAACTTTCCCAATCTTTTTTGCACACTGGCATTCTTCTCACACTTTTGTCACACTTTCGCACTTTCTCACAATTTCCCACTTCTCACAGATTCACGCCCCCCTTTCACACCTCAAGCAGACTGTCGCTTTCCCATTCACTTTCTTACACTTTACCAATCATATTTCCACACTTTGCTTTCTTCACTTTCTGCTGCGCGAGTCACAAAAACTTTCTCCAGCCTGGACACTTCCAAGACCCCTGACATAAACTGATTTTCTCTTACTCTCTGATTTCTTGTGTTCTGTGTGAACACGGCCGTATTTCTCTCTCTCTCTCTCTCTCTCTCTCTCTCTCTCTCTACTCTCTCTCTCTCACTCTCACACTCTCAATGGCTTTTCTAACACAATGGTTTTATAAGGTTAAAGGTTCGGTTCTCTCTGTCTATCTGTCTCTGTCTCTCTCTTGTCTCTGTCTTTATCCTTTCCTCCTCTTCTTTCAGGAGGTCTCACCTAAATTTCCCTCTTTCCCCTCTGTCTGAAAAACCCCTGACTTGAACTCTCACTCGGCCAACTTCTAGAATTCCCCTAACTTCGAGTTCCTCCCTAATTCCTCTCATACGTTCCCCTCGTAAGTTTACTTCGCTTTGTTTCCCCTCTTAAAGTGCTTTCCCCTCACCTCTCACCTACAATGAATCCTTTCACCTTCAGGTAGTCCACCTCACCTTCAATGAGAACGTCTTCCCCTCACCTCTCACCTTCAGGTAATCTCCCTGCATCGTTCACATCTTGTGTCTCTCAGTTTATATCTCACCTCTCACCAGATGTTTCCCCTTTACTTTTCACTTTCATTGAATGTGACCTCTCACCCTCAGTCTCTCCCTGACCTCACATTCGGCGTCTCTCCCTTTGTCTCACTCAGATAGGTTCCGTCTCCCTCACTTTTCACATTCATGATTCTTTTTTTTTTTTTTACACAGGGTTTGACAAGGTTAAGGATCCCTAGCTTTATTGACAAGCTATTTACAGGTTAAGGATTCCTAACTTTATTGGCAAGCTAAGAGCTGTTACCTACATCAGCTCATTTGAAAGCATTTTTATTGTTATGAGACATACAAGTAGGGAACAGGATGAAGTTGGAGCCATCTGTGGGCCAGCATTTTCATTTGATCAACTGACTTTATCTCGTTGACATCATTATGCTGTACGAATGTGTTCCATACTCGAGTCATCCTGGGTATATATGATCTCAGATGGAGTGATGTTCTGGAGAAGGGTACAGCCAGAGTGAAGTTGCTGCTTTCTGCCCGTCTTGTGGCATAAAAGCTTGTTTCACGCTGTCCTCGAAGTGGATCCAAGTGTGGTACTTTGACAATATTGGCCTTGTACATAACAGTAAGGCCACCCACATCCCTCCTATGTTGAAGGCTCTGCTGAAATGACAGATCTATCCAGGATGGGTCCAGGCGAGAGATGAGACGTCTTGCTCTGTTCTCTACTCTGTCAAGCAGTCGCAGATGAGAGGGGGGGGGGGCAGGCAAACCAAGAAAGTGGAGCATACTCAAGGTGTGAGCGTACTTGTGCCTCGTACAGAATCTTGCAACCCCTACTGTCAAGCAGATGCGAGATACGGCGAAGTGCTGTAAGCTTCCTGGCTGCCTTGTTTGCAAGATTTACAACATGGTTCTTCATGGTTAGTTTGGAGTCAAATTTCACCCCAAGGATATCAACTTCTTCTCCAGGTGCCAACACCCTCCCATTCATCCTTACTACTGCACCAGCATTACCATCATGGTGCCTAGAGACGATCATCATTTGCGTTTTCTCAGGTGCAAATGTTACTTGCCATCTATTTCCCCAAGCTGATATAGCTCTCAGCTGGTGATTGATGTAGCTTAGAGCAGCTGGCATTTCTTCTCTTGGATAAGTGAATGTCAGTGTACAGTCGTCTGCATATGCATGTGATTCTGGGATGAGATGAAGAAGGTCGTTGAAGTAGACATTCCATAACAATGGTCCCAGCACGCTTCCTTGTGGAACACTTGCCCCAATAGGATGTCTTGCTGATTCCGTTCCATTGAGAACTACACTTAGAGATCTACCATGAAGGTAATCACTGAGGAGACATAGCGTAGAGCCTGCAATTCCCAGTGCTTGAAGTTTTGCTAAGAGGCCCTGGTGCCACACCCGGTCGAAAGCGCCAGCAATGTCCAGTGCTACCACACAGCTGACTTTGGATTCATCCAGTGACTGGTGCCACTTAGTGGAGAGGTTTAACAACAGATCAGCAGCAGAGTAACCTTTCCTGAAGCCATATTGACGATCACAAAGTAGTGAGTGGTAGTCAAAAAACTCTGTCATTTGTCTTGAGATTATTGTCTCAAGGATCTTACCAGTGATTGACAGGAGTGACACTGGTCTGTAGTTGCTGATTTCTGCTCTGCTCTTCTTTTTGTGAACAGGGACTACATTTGCCTCTTTCCATAGAGAGGGCCATTTACACTGCACTAGGCAGTGCTGAAAGATGCGAGGTAGAGGTACTGCTAGCTGGTCTGCACATCTTCTCAACAATCTTGGGCTCAACTTGTCTGGGCCCACAGCCTTTTCTTGGTCAAGCGATTTAAAGAGGAAATGCACCTCCTCCTGCCTTATTGTCACCACTGACAGTTTTGACACAGTTCTTGCAGCTAGCCAAGGAGGGTAGGAGGGTCCCTCGCTGGTTCAGGAACTTGCATTTTGGTAGCAAAGTGTTCAGCAAAGAGGTCTGCCTTCTCTTGACTACTAGTAGAGGTGGTCCCATCCTGTCGATTTAGAGGTGGAATGAGTTCATCAGGCAGATAACCTTGTCTGTCCTTGACCAGGGACCACCAGGTTTTGGAGCCTACCCTACCTGATGCTAGCTTTCTTTTAGTGTCCACCTACCATTTAGCAATGGCCCTCTTTTGAACGTCACCCATATGTCTACAGGCTTGCCTGTGCCTGTGCCTGTCTATTATTTATCAATGTTTATCATCTGCCTTTTCTATTATTTATAAATAATTGTAACAGCCTTTTCTCTTGTTTATAAATAATTGTAACTGCCTTTTCTCTTGTTTATAAATATAAAGCTTCAATTATTTATAAATAATTTTACTCCATTTTCTCTTGGTTATCTATATTTTTATTGGTTTATTATGTTTTATTTATATTTCTTTCAAGTAGGCATTTTCCCCATTAATTTTTTCTTATAAACTGAGCCTATGGAAAGAAAAAGACTGTCGAGGCGCAGCTGCAGACGCAGAGCAGGAAACCTGCGGAAGCGCAGATGCATGACATAAACCGTTTATGGAAGCGCAGATGCATGACATAAACCGTTTATGGAAGCGCAGATGCATGACATAAACCGTTTGTGGAAGCGCAGATGCGTGACATAAACCGTTTATGGAAGCGCAGATGCATGACATAAACCGTTTGTGGAAGCGCAGATGCATGACATAAACCGTTTATGGAAGCGCAGATGCATGACATAAACCGTTTGTGGAAGCGCAGATGCATGACATAAACCGTTTATAGAAGCGCAGATGCATGACATAAACCGTTTATGGAAGCGCAGATGCATGACATAAACCGTTTATGGAAGAGCAGATGCATGACATAAACCGTTTGTGGAAACGCAGATGCGTGACATAAACCGTTTATGGAAGCGCAAATGCATGACATAAACCGTTTATGGAAGCGCAGATGCATGACATAAACCGTTTGTGGAAGCGCAGATGCGTGACATAAACCGTTTATGGAAGCGCAGATGCATGACATAAACCGTTTATGGAAGCGCAGATGCATGACATAAACCGTTTATGGAAGCGCAGATGCATGACATAAACCGTTTATGGAAGCGCAGATGCATGACATAAACCGTTTATGGAAGCGCAGATGCATGACATAAACCGTTTATGGAAGCGCAGATGCGTGACATAAACCGTTTATGGAAGCGCAGATGCATGGCATAAACCGTTTATGGAAGCGCAGATGCATGACATAAACCGTTTATGGAAGCGCAGATGCATGACATAAACCGTTTATGGAAGCGCAGATGCGTGACATAAACCGTTTATGGAAGCGCAGATGCATGACATAAACCGTTTATGGAAGCGCAGATGCATGACATAAACCGTTTATGGAAGCGCAGATGCGTGACATAAACCGTTTATGGAAGCGCAGATGCATGACATAAACCGTTTATGGAAGCGCAGATGCATGACATAAACCGTTTATGGAAGCGCAGATGCATGACATAAACCGTTTATGGAAGCGCAGATGCATGACATAAACCGTTTATGGAAGCGCAGATGCGTGACATAAACCGTTTATGGAAGCGCAGATGCATGACATAAACCGTTTATGGAAGCGCAGATGCGTGACATAAACCGTTTATGGAAGCGCAGATGCATGACATAAACCGTTTATGGAAGCGCAGATGCGTGACATAAACCGTTTATGGAAGCGCAGATGCATGACATAAACCGTTTATGGAAGCGCAGATGCGTGACATAAACCGTTTATGGAAGCGCAGATGCATGACATAAACCGTTTATGGAAGCGCAGATGCATGACATAAACCGTTTATGGAAGCGCAGATGCATGACATAAACCGTTTATGGAAGCGCAGATGCATGACATAAACCGTTTATGGAAGCGCAGAAACATCACCTTAAACATTTGAGAGCGCAGACGCACGTATATTAAACGTTCGAGAGCGCAGACGCACGTATATTAAACGTTCGAGAGCGCAGACGCACGCATATTAAACGTTCGAGAGCGCAGACGCACGCATATTAAACGTTCGAGAGCGCAGACGCACGCATATTAAACGTTCGAGAGCGCAGACGCACGCATATTAAACATTTGAGAGCGCAGACGCACGTATATTAAACGTTCGAGAGCGCAGACGCACGCATATTAAACATTTGAGAGCGCAGACGCACGCATGTTAAACGTTTGAGAACGTAGACCCACCACATTAAACGTTTGAGAGCGTAAACGCACCACATTAAACGTTTGAGAGCGTAAACGCACCACGTTAAACGTTTTCGAAAACGCAAACTATCCACAGAAAACGTTTCTTATAAAAACAGACTTGTCATGTTTTCTATGGTGCCTTTTACGCATGCGAGAAACCTTCCTGTCAGCGTCTTCAGTATATCAGGTCTCCAGTGAAGTGTTGTGAACAAGGTCTTCCAGCTGTCGAAGAATATGCAGTCCACCCGCCACTCTTCTCTTTCCTGTGGGATATCAGTCTGTTAGAGGCTTCTGTGAGTTATATGATGCAGAGTGTAGAATTTCTTACACATTAGTGTGGGTGTGTGCGTGTGTACTCACCCATATGTGGTTGCAGGGGTCGATTCACAGCTCCTTGCCCCGCCTTTTCGCTGGTCGCTACTAGGTTCATTCTCTCCCTGCTCCATGAGCTTTATCGTGTGTTAGTTACCATTTTGTCATTGTGTGTGTGTGTGTGTGTGTGTGTGTGTGTGTGTGTGTGTGTGTGTGTGTGTGTGTGTGTGTGATATTTTGGAGGACAACAGATACTGATACTCCTTTCTTCTTCTGTTTTCGCAAAGAAATTCCCAGATAACATTATGTTATTGTGTGAGGTGAGAGGAATGCTGGACATGCCTCCGGGTGAGAGGTAATACAGCACAGAGGCAACCAAGGTAAGAGATAAATGAACAGTGTTGCTCTAGCCCTGGTGGGAGGCACCTGCTCACACCTGTCCAAACACCTGTCCTGGGTAACGATTGCGAGATTTAACTTGATCGCTTTTACGAGCTTGACTTATCTTAAGTTAGAAAACAATGTTACAAGGTAAACTAAATGAACATACTTGTGTGTGCGTATATATATATATATATATATATATATATATATATATATATATATATATATATATATATATATATATATATATATATATATATATATATATATATGGCTTTAGATTTATATAAGAACAAAATCCTTTATCACTGCTGTTAAAACCTAAGCAGTGTTTTTCCCTTAATCCTAAACTACAAAAATGGGTTTAAGTCAGCTCACAACCAAAAGACCCGTGTTCAATCCCGGGCAAACAGACTCTTAGGCAGTAAACAGGTACCTGTGTGTTAGCCCAGAATGAGCAAAACATTAAGAACATAAGAAAGAAGGAACACTGCAGCAGGCTTTCTGGCCCATGCGAGGCAGGTCCAATTCTGCCACCGGCTTAAGCCAATGCCTTGACCTAGTCAGGTCAGGTCACATTCACTTAAGGAAGGAGCACGGCATCTGACCTAGTAGCAAAAGCTGGTCAGGTCCAGCTCACACCCACCCCACACCCACTCATGTATTTATCCAACCTATTTTTATAACTACACAACGTCTTAGCTTCTATGGCGGTACTCGGGAGTTTGTTCCACTCATCCACAACTCTATTACCAAAATATTATATCATTTGATTCCCCCTTTTGTCGGTTTTCGCCTTCTACTGCTTTGCATGTACTGACTCTGTCAGGTAGACACAATTTGCAGACAGGAACCTTATTAAGACGTTTCTCCCGTGCGCTCTACCTTCCCAAGAAACCTGTCCCACAGGTGAAATGTCTCTTTAAAGCTCCTTTCCCCAAATAGCACACTGCATATCTTTTTCACCTGTCGACCTCTCGCCATCTGTCTTCAGCTTAATGGGAGTTGGCAGTTCTTTCACTCGACCTCTTTATTTGAATACAAAAATAAACACATTCCCGGGCCCCTCACAAATGATAACAAAAACATCGTACACAATACTTGTAAATCATAAGTAGTATACAATACCGACAACTTGAGGAGTAAGATACATCTTTCGTGTCGACAAATATATACATTGAGATACAAAGGAACAGATTTATTAACATGGGCTTCCAAAATCTGACAGGTGTCGCAGTATTTCACATAATCTGACAGTCTGCCTTATGCCAGACTAAGCAAAATGCTTGACGATTTTCTTTCAGATTTTCTTGATACTTAAATGACCTACCGTCGGAGAATGGTGAGCATAATGTAAGACCTGTGATGTGCAGTGACGGGAGTACCAGGAATAGTGAACCATCCTGTGATACACAGTGAAAGGAGTACCACGAATAGTGAACCATCCTGTGATACACAGTGAAAGGAGTACCAGGAATAGTGAACCATCCTGTGATACACAGTGACAGGAGTACCAGGAATAGTGAACCATCCTGTGACAGTGACAGGAGTACCAGAAATAGTGAACCAGTCTGTGATACACAGTGACAGGAGTACCAGAAATAGTGAACCATTCTGTGATACACAGTGACAGGAGTACCAGGAATAGCGCAGCTTTCAAGCCAACTACTAACTTTTAAAAAAACGAGTCTTCAAGAACCTTAGGACGGAGCTGAGGACCCCTGGAGCCAGACTCAAAGAAATTTATATCCCTCAGGCTTGCCCCAGTAATAAAAATAATTAAACGCAAACCAGAGATTAAAAGGAGTCATAAATTTTAGCCCCGGAGTTCCTCGCCGATGAAATTATCACTAAAGTGAGCCGAGTTTGCAGAAGAAAACAAAATGTGTACACCATCACGGAAGGTGCGAGAGTGTTTGTTTATACACCTGGTTTTGCTTTTATACTCTGTGTGTGTGTGTGTGTGTGTGTGTGTGTGTGTGTGTGTGTGTGTGTGTGTTTAGTTACCAGTTGTTAAAGGCACTTGTCGATAGACACTTGGAATGTTGATATACATGTGTGTGTGGGATGAGTGCGAATGTATGTGTTCGTGTTTTCTTGTGTGTTCGTGTTTTCTTGTGTGTTTATGTAGTGGTGTGTGTGTGTGTGTGTGTGCGTAGTCGCCTATTTGTACTCATCTATTTGTGGTTGCAGGGGTCAATTCATTGCCCCTGTCCCCGCTTCTTCACTGATCGCTACTAGGTCCTCTCTCTCCCTGCTCCATGAGCTTTATCAAGCCTCGTCTTAAAACTCTATGACTGGAGAAATACTTCCCAAAATCCCTCTGACTCATCTGAGTCTTCAGCTTCCAATTGTGACTCCTTTCTGTGTCCCATCTCTGGAACATCCTGTCTCTATCCACCTTGTCAATTCCTCGCAGTGTTTTATATGTCGTTATCATGTCACTAGAGGACAGGAGGGTTAAGCTCCTGCCCTCTAGTGTCGTCAGGCTGATTTCCCTTGACCTTTCTTCGTAGGACATTCTCCTTAGCTCTGGGACTAGTCTTGTTGCAGACCTTTGCACTTTCTCCATACCTCAGGTATGGGTTCCAAACTGGTGCTGCATACTCCAGTATGGGCATGTCGTATACGGTGTAGAGAGTCTTGAACGATTACTTACTGAGGTATCGGAGCGCTATTCTTAGGTTTGCCATGCACCCATATGCTGCACAAATTATCTTGTTGATGTGCGCCTCAGGAGATGTGTTCGGTATTATACTCACCCCAAGATCCTTTTCCTTGAGTGAGGTTTACAGTCTTTGGCCACCTAGCTTATACTCTGTCTGCGGTTTTCTTTACCCTTCCCCGTGTGTGTGTCTGTGTGTGTATTCACCTAATTGTGGTTGCAGGAGTAAAGTCTCAGCTCCTAGCTCCACCTCTCGCCTGGTCACTGCTATTGATTTCATTCTCTCCTGACTATGTGAGTCCTATTATACTTATTCTGAAAGCTATGTATGGATTCTACCTCCACCACTTCGCTGTCTAGGTAGTCCCCTTCCTGACCACTCTAAGGCTAAATAAGTATTTCCTAACTTCCCTGTGACTCAACTATCCTTTTAACTTCCAGCTGTGACCTCGTGT
>NW_027200302.1:7500-22012 GCF_038502225.1 Cherax quadricarinatus | reverse complement strand
TGGTCGCTACATACACACGCAACATCTAGCGACAGTGGTAAGTTAACTGGTCGCTACATACACACGCAACATCTAGCGACAGTGGTAAGTTAACTGGTCGCTACATACACACGCAACATCTAGCGACAGTGGTAAGTTAACTGGTCGCTACATTCACACGTAACATCTAGCGACAGTGGTAAGTTAACTGGTCGCTACATACACACGCAACATCTAGCGACAATCGTAAGTTAACTGGTCGCTACATACACACGCAACATCTAGCGACAGTCGTAAGTTAACTGGTTGCTACATACACACGCAACATCTAGCGACAATCGTAAGTTAACTGGTCGCTACATACACACGCAACACCTAGCGACAATCGTAAGTTAACTGGTCGCTACATACACACGCAACACCTAGCGACAGTCGTAAGTTAATTGGTCGCTACATACACACGCAACATCTAGCGACAATCGTAAGTTAACTGGTCGCTACATACACACGCAACATCTAGCGACAGTGGTAAGTTAACTGGTCGCTACATACACACCCAACATCTAGCGACAATCGTAAGTTAACTGGTCGCTACATACACACGCAACATCTAGCGACAGTGGTAAGTTAACTGGTCGCTACATACACACGCAACTTCTAGCGACAATCGTAAGTTAACTGGTCGCTACATACACACGCAACACCTAGCGACAATCGTAAGTTAACTGGTCGCTACATACACACGCAACACCTAGCGACAGTCGTAAGTTAATTGGTCGCTACATACACACGCAACATCTAGCGACAATCGTAAGTTAACTGGTCGCTACATACACACGCAACATCTAGCGACAGTCGTAAGTTAACTGGTCGCTACATACACACGCAACATCTAGCGACAGTGGTAAGTTAACTGGTCGCTACATACACACGCAACATCTAGCGACAATCGTAAGTTAACTGGTCGCTACATACACACGCAACTTCTAGCGACAATCGTAAGTTAACTGGTCGCTACATACACACGCAACATCTAGCGACAATCGTAAGTTAACTGGTCGCTACATACACACGCAACATCTAGCGACAGTCGTAAGTTAACTGGTCGCTACATACACACGCAACATCTAGCGACAATCTTAAGTTAACTGGTCGCTACATACACACGCAACATCTAGCGACAATCGTAAGTTAACTGGTCGCTACATACACACGCAACATCTAGCGACAATCGTAAGTTAACTGGTCGCTACATACACACGCAACATCTAGCGACAGTGGTAAGTTAACTGGTCGCTACATTCACACGCAACATCTAGCGACAGTCGTAAGTTAACTGGTCGCTACATACACACGCAACATCTAGCGACAGTGTTAAGTTAACTGGTCGCTACATACACACGCAATATCTAGCCACAATCGTAAGTTAACTGGTCGCTACATACACACGCAACATCTAGCGACAATCGTAAGTTAACTGGTCGCTACATACACACGCAATATCTAGCCACAATCGTAAGTTAACTGGTCGCTACATACACACGCAACATCTAGCGACAATCGTAAGTTAACTGGTCGCTACATCCCAACGCAACATCTAGCGACAGTCGTAAGTTAACTGGTCGCTACATACACACGCAACATCTAGGGACAGTGGTAAGTTAACTGGTCGCTACATACACACGCAACATCTAGCGACAGTGGTAAGTTAACTGGTCGCTGCATACACACGCAACATCTAGCGACAGTGGTAAGTTAACTGGTCGCTACATACACACGCAACATCTAGCGACAATCGTAAGTTAACTGGTCGCTACATACACACGCAACATCTAGCGACAATCGTAAGTTAACTGGTCGCTACATACACACGCAACATCTAGCGACAGTCGTAAGTTAACTGGTCGCTACATACACACGCAACATCTAGCGACAATCGTAAGTTAACTGGTCGCTACATACACACGCAACATCTAGCGACAATCGTAAGTTAACTGGTCGCTACATACACACGCAACATCTAGCGACAGTCGTAAGTTAACTGGTCGCTACATACACACGCAACATCTAGCGACAATCGTAAGTTAACTGGTCGCTACATACACACGCAACATCTAGCGACAGTCGTAAGTTAACTGGTCGCTACATACACACGCAACATCTAGCGACAATCGTAAGTTAACTGGTCGCTACATACACACGCAACATCTAGCGACAATCGTAAGTTAACTGGTCGCTACATACACACGCAACATCTAGCGACAGTCGTAAGTTAACTGGTCGCTACATACACACGCAACATCTAGCGACAATCGTAAGTTAACTGGTCGCTACATACACACGCAACATCTAGCGACAATCGTAAGTTAACTGGTCGCTACATACACACGCAACATCTAGGGACAGTCGTAAGTTAACTGGTCGCTACATACACACGCAACATCTAGCGACAGTCGTAAGTTAACTGGTCGCTACATACACACGCAACATCTAGCGACAATCGTAAGTTAACTGGTCGCTACATACACACGCAACATCTAGCGACAGTCGTAAGTTAACTGGTCGCTACATACACACGCAACATCTAGCGACAGTCGTAAGTTAACTGGTCGCTACATACACACGCAACATCTAGCGACAATCGTAAGTTAACTGGTCGCTACATACACACGCAACATCTAGCGACAGTCGTAAGTTAACTGGTCGCTACATACACACGCAACATCTAGCGACAGTCGTAAGTTAACTGACCCGCTACATACACACGCAACATCTAGCGACAATCGTAAGTTAACTGGTCGCTACATACACACGCAACATCTAGCGACAGTCGTAAGTTAACTGGTCGCTACATACACACGCAACATCTAGCGACAGTCGTAAGTTAACTGGTCGCTACATACACACGCAACATCTAGCGACAGTCGTAAGTTAACTGGTCGCTACATACACACGCAACATCTAGCGACAGTCGTAAGTTAACTGGTCGCTACATACACACGCAACATCTAGCGACAGTCGTAAGTTAACTGGTCGCTACATACACACGCAACATCTAGCGACAGTCGTAAGTTAACTGGTCGCTACATACACACGCAACATCTAGCGACAGTCGTAAGTTAACTGGTCGCTACATACACACGCAACATCTAGCGACAGTCGTAAGTTAACTGGTCGCTACATACACACGCAACATCTAGCGACAATCGTAAGTTAACTGGTCGCTACATACACACGCAATATCTAGCGACAGTGGTAAGTTAACTGGTCGCTACATACACACGCAACATCTAGCGACAGTGGTAAGTTAACTGGTCGCTACATACACACGCAACATCTAGCGACAATCGTAAGTTAACTGGTCGCTACATACACACGCAACATCTAGCGACAGTCGTAAGTTAACTGGTCGCTACATACACACGCAACATCTAGCGACAATCGTAAGTTAACTGGTCGCTACATACACACGCAACATCTAGCGACAATCGTAAGTTAACTGGTCGCTACATACACACGCAACATCTAGCGACAATCGTAAGTTAACTGGTCGCTACATACACACGCAACATCTAGCGACAGTCGTAAGTTAACTGGTCGCTACATACACACGCAACATCTAGCGACAATCGTAAGTTAACTGGTCGCTACATACACACGCAACATCTAGCGACAATCGTAAGTTAACTGGTCGCTACATACACACGCAACATCTAGCGACAGTCGTAAGTTAACTGGTCGCTACATACACACGCAACATCTAGCGACAGTCGTAAGTTAACTGGTCGCTACATACACACGCAACATTAACAAACATTACCATAGCTACAATTATAAAGACAGGATAATAAAATTATTTACCAATTATTTTATTTACCAATTATATTATCCATTAATATATACGGATACACAGATCAAAAAATAATTATCATACAACTAAATATAAATTTATGAAAAAAAATCCCAATATTAAAAAGTTTATCATAAATATCAAAATAATTTAAGTCATTGATAAAAATGGAAAAAAATTATATAAATAAATTATACGAAATTACAAATTTTAACATTACGATTTAACGAAAAAAAACCTGAAGAATGAAAGTGAAAACTTTCTTATAACACATCCTGGTTATGTTACACTGTGACGTGATGTTATAACACATCCTGGTTATGTTACACTGTGACGTGATGTTATAACACATCCTGGTTATGTTACACTGTGACGTGATGTTATAACACATCCTGGTTATGTTACACTGTGACGTGATGTTATAACACATCCTGGTTATGTTACACTGTGACGTGATGTTATAACACATCCTGGTTATGTTACACTGTGACGTGATGTTATAACACATCCTGGTTATGTTACACTGTGACGTGATGTTATAACACATCCTGGTTATGTTACACTGTGACGTGATGTTATAACACATCCTGGTTATGTTACACTGTGACGTGATGTTATAACACATCATGGTTATGTTACATTGTGACGTGATGTTATAACACATCCTGGTTATGTTACATTGTGACGTGATGTTATAACACATCCTGGTTATGTTACACTGTGACGTGATGTTATAACACATCCTGGTTATGTTACACTGTGACGTGATGTTATAACACATCCTGGTTATGTTACACTGTGACGTGATGTTATAACACATCCTGGTTATGTTACACTGTGACGTGATGTTATAACACATCCTGGTTATGTTACACTGTGACGTGATGTTATAACACATCCTGGTTATGTTACACTGTGACGTGATGTTATAACACATCCTGGTTATGTTACACTGTGACGTGATGTTATAACACATCCTGGTTATGTTACACTGTGACGTGATGTTATAACACATCCTGGTTATGTTACACTGTGACGTGATGTTATAACACATCCTGGTTATGTTACACTGTGACGTGATGTTATAACACATCCTGGTTATGTTACACTGTGACGTGATGTTATAACACATCCTGGTTATGTTACACTGTGACGTGATGTTATAACACATCATGGTTATGTTACATTGTGACGTGATGTTATAACACATCCTGGTTATGTTACATTGTGACGTGATGTTATAACACATCCTGGTTATGTTACACTGTGACGTGATGTTATAACACATCCTGGTTATGTTACACTGTGACGTGATGTTATAACACATCCTGGTTATGTTACACTGTGACGTGATGTTATAACACATCCTGGTTATGTTACACTGTGACGTGATGTTATAACACATCCTGGTTATGTTACACTGTGACGTGATGTTATAACACATCCTGGTTATGTTACACTGTGACGTGATGTTATAACACATCCTGGTTATGTTACACTGTGACGTGATGTTATAACACATCCTGGTTATGTTACACTGTGACGTGATGTTATAACACATCCTGGTTATGTTACACTGTGACGTGATGTTATAAAACATCCTGGTTATGTTACACTGTGACGTGATGTTATAACACATCCTGGTTATGTTGCACTGTGACGTGATGTTATAACACATCCTGGTTATGTTACACTGTGACGTGATGTTAAAACACATCCTGGTTATGTTACACTGTGACGTGATGTTATAACACATCCTGGTTATGTTACACTGTGACGTGATGTTATAACACATCCTGGTTATGTTACACTGTGACGTGATGTTATAACACATCTTGGTTATGTTACACTGTGACGTGATGTTATAACACATCCTGGTTATGTTACACTGTGACGTGATGTTATAACACGTCCTGGTTATGTTACACTGTGACGTGATGTTATAACACATCCTGGTTATGTTACACTGTGACGTGATGTTATAACACATCCTGGTTATGTTATACTGTGACGTGATGTTATAACACATCCTGGTTATGTTACACTGTGACGTGATGTTATAACACATCCTGGTTATGTTACACTGTGACGTGATGTTATAACACATCCTGGTTATGTTACACTGTGACGTGATGTTATAACACATCCTGGTTATGTTACACTGTGACGTGATGTTATAACACATCCTGGTTATGTTACACTGTGACGTGATGTTATAACACATCCTGGTTATGTTACACTGTGACGTGATATTATAACACATCCTGGTTATGTTACACTGTGACGTGATGTTATAACACATCCTGGTTATGTTACACTGTGACGTGATGTTATAACACATCCTGGTTATGTTACACTGTGACGTGATGTTATAACACGTCCTGGTTATGTTACACTGTGACGTGATGTTATAACACATCCTGGTTATGTTACACTGTGACGTGATGTTATAACACATCCTGGTTATGTTACACTGTGACGTGATATTATAACACATCATGGTTATGTTACACTGTGACGTGATGTTATAACACATCCTGGTTATGTTACACTGTGACGTGATGTTATAACACATCCTGGTTATGTTACACTGTGACGTGATGTTATAACACATCCTGGTTATGTTACACTGTGACGAGATGTTATAACACATCCTGGTTATGTTACACTGTGACGTGATGTTAAAACACATCCTGGTTATGTTACACTGTGACGTGATGTTATAACACATCCTGGTTATGTTACACTGTGACGTGATGTTATAACACATCCTGGTTATGTTACACTGTGACGTGATGTTATAACACATCATGGTTATGTTACACTGTGACGTGATGTTATAACACATCCTGGTTATGTTACACTGTGACGTGATGTTATAACACATCCTGGTTATGTTACACTGTGACGTGATATTATAACACATCCTGGTTATGTTACACTGTGACGTGATGTTATAACACATCCTGGTTATGTTACACTGTGACGTGATGTTATAACACATCCTGGTTATGTTACACTGTGACGTGATGTTATAACACGTCCTGGTTATGTTACACTGTGACGTGATGTTATAACACATCCTGGTTATGTTACACTGTGACGTGATGTTATAACACATCCTGGTTATGTTACACTGTGACGTGATATTATAACACATCATGGTTATGTTACACTGTGACGTGATGTTATAACACATCCTGGTTATGTTACACTGTGACGTGATGTTATAACACATCCTGGTTATGTTACACTGTGACGTGATGTTATAACACATCCTGGTTATGTTACACTGTGACGAGATGTTATAACACATCCTGGTTATGTTACACTGTGACGTGATGTTAAAACACATCCTGGTTATGTTACACTGTGACGTGATGTTATAACACATCCTGGTTATGTTACACTGTGACGTGATGTTATAACACATCCTGGTTATGTTACACTGTGACGTGATGTTATAACACATCATGGTTATGTTACACTGTGACGTGATGTTATAACACATCCTGGTTATGTTGCACTGTGACGTGATGTTATAACACATCCTGGTTTTGTTACACTGTGACGTGATGTTATAACACATCCTGGTTATGTTACACTGTGACGTGATGTGATAACACATCCTGGTTATGTTACACTGTGACGTGATGTTATAACACATCCTGGTTATGTTACACTGTGACGTTATGTTATAACACATCCTGGTTATGTTACACTGTGACGTGATGTTATAACACATCCTGGTTATGTTACACTGTGACGTGATGTGATAACACATCCTGGTTATGTTACATTGTGACGTGATGTTATAACACATCCTGGTTATGTTACACTCTGACGTTATGTTATAACACATCCTGGTTATGTTACACTGTGACGTGATGTTATAACACATCCTGGTTATGTTACACATGTTACGTGATGTTATAACACATCCTGGTTATGTTACACTGTGACGTGATGTTATAACACATCCTGGTTATGTTACACTGTGACGTGATGTTATAACACGTCCTGGTTATGTTACACTGTGACGTGATGTTATAACACATCCTGGTTATGTTACACTGTGACGTGATGTTATAACACATCCTGGTTATGTTACACTGTGACGTTATGTTATAACACATCCTGGTTTAGGAAACTCACTAAACCCGTATGAGTCAATAACTCAGACACCTCCCAGATTCTGTGTCTTTAGTACTGTCGAAATTCTCTTAATTCGAGGAACTGGAGCTATTCTTACCCCTCCTTCTCCTTGGATCAGACCTGACTCCCTCCCACTGCCCAGGAGCTGTATAGACTCTACGGGTTTAGTGTTTCCATGTGTTGATATTAATTTCGCATACACCCACGTACAGTGCTATGAACACCCACGTACAGTGCTATGAACACCCACGTACAGTGCTATGAACACCCACGTACAGTGCTTTGAACACTCACGTACAGTGCTATGAACACCCACATACAGTGCTATGAACACCCACGTACAGTGCTATGAACACCCACGTACGGTGCTATGAACACCCACGTACAGTGCTATGAACACCCACGTACAGTGCTATGAACACCCACGTACAGTGCTATGAACACCCACGTACAGTGCTATGAACACCCACGTACAGTGCTATGAACACCCACGTACAGTGCTATGAACACCCACGTACAGTGCTATGAACACCCACGTACGGTGCTATGAACACCCACGTACAGTGCTATGAACACCCACGTACAGTGTTACTGACTTCCAACGGAGTTACTGACGTCCACTGGTGTTACTAACATCCACTGGTGTTACTGACTTCCACCGGTGTTACTGACGTCCACTGGTGTTACTGACGTCCACTGGTGTTACTGACGTAACACAGGATAGTAGCCCCTGTTATATTTATTCTGAGATGGGAGACTTCAGACTGAGCTGGGATACTTCAGCATGATGATGTCTCCCAGCTAAAGAGACAGGTACCTTGATGCTTGCGTCAGGCTCTTAATTTAAGGTTGAAGGTCACAGTGACCATATGGTAGGTACTATAAAGTATCTCTTACGACAACATTTCGTTTAAGACTTGATAAACCTAAGTAACACATTCGTTGTCTTAAAGTCTTCCTTTTCTTTAAGTCTTAATACTGCAAGTCTTTATCTAGACCAACAAGCCCTGGATCCAGTCACACACTAACATAGTGTCGTATACCTAGAATACTACACCCTCTCACAGTCTACATACACTCGAAGTTGTATATATCTCATTGTATGTACAGTGTGAGTTTGCTGTAATTACTGTCTTAGGTATTAAAGTATTCTTGACTGCTAGTGAACAGGTAACATGAAGAATTAGTGACCCTCGTGTAGCAGATAAACTTTAGTCCCCATTAACCAACCAACCTCCAGTTTTACAAGCGTGTAATTTCTAACTATTTTATTCTGTGACCATGACTGCATCACTGCCAGATGTAGGAATCTCGTTTATACAAGGTTAACCAAACGAACATATAGATTAATTAAGGTTAGTCAAACTTAACCTAACCTTCAGTAGTATAGTTAATATTAAATTTTGGTCGTGGCTCAGGTCGTGAAGAAACGGACGGACAAGTTGTAACTTATTCGACAACCAACTTGCTCTCTGTAGATGATATTAGGTGGTAATTACCAAGTTGTAGGTAGTGTTGTGAGTGCTTTTAAAGTAACCAATGTGAGGGTACAAATATAAAACACTGACTGTAATATATAGCACACACACACTAATAATAATAATAATAATAATAATAATAATAATAATAATAATAATAATAATAATAATAATAATAATAATAATAATAATAATAATATCTTTATTTCTACCAGTACATGTACAAGGTATACAGACCATAGCTGACATCAGTGACATACTACTATATAGAAAGCCGCTTGTTATGATGAGCATTTCGGGCAAATTACGTCAGTTTTGTCCCAGGATGCGACCCACATCAGTCAACTAACACCCATGTACCTATTTTATACTGATGGATGAACATAGATAATCGGTGTAAAGAAACACGCCCAATATTTTTACCCTGGCTAGGAATCGAACCCAGATACTCGCCGTGTGAAGCTAGAACTTTAGCCACCAGGCCACTGGGCACCGTAGCTGTAGCAGAGGTAACTGTATGCGAGGTTTCGGCTCCTCCTGGACCGTTGTCAAGTCTAGTACCCGTTCGTGCACCCTTTCTCTTTGTCTCTCTGGTGTTGTCCCGTTACTACTAAGACTTTTTTGTTCAACTCTTCACAGACTTCCTTATTTCTCGCGATCTCTCCTTCTCCTCCTCTCCCTCCTCCTTTCTTCAGCCTTATTACCTGATCGTTTATTGTTGCCTGTTTTTCTAAAGTGACCGTGAAGCAGTACAGACTTAACTTCTGTTCTTATATAATTCTCAAGCTGCTGCTGCTGTTGCTGCTAGTCCCTTTTATAACCTCAACATTCCATATTTGTTTCCGGCTCTTCTTCTGTCCTCTTTCTGTAGCTTTTCCATGCTCTTCTAACATTTTTTTTTCCTCTCTGTATCTTTGGCTGGCCACGAGACGTCTTTCTTCCATTTTCTGTTCTGGGTATGAAGTTTTCCTCTGGCTTTAGGAACTTCTCCATAAAGTACTCTATCAACTTACTAACGTTCCCTCCGGGTGGAGTTTCCAGCACACTGCTTGCACCAACACTCTCTCTCTCATTCCCTCAGTGTTTCCTCTTGCGAAGTGTGGCTTCTCCAGGCTCCCACCTGTTTAACCCTATTGTACCATCACTGGTACCCTCCTAGAAGACTCCTATATTCTGTTTCAGCTATATCAGATGCACTTGTTGTCAATACTAAATCCAGTCTTGCTGGCTCATCCACTTCTCTCTCTCTCTGTCTCTGTCTCTGTCTTTGTCTCTGTCTCTCTCTCTCTCTCTCTCTCTCTCTCTCTCTCTCTCTCTCTCTCTCTCTCTCTCTCTCTCTCTCTCTCTCTCTCTCTCTCTCTCTCTCTCTCTCTCCGTTCTTCACATACCAGCACATATACACAAATAACCGGCACACTGGAGAGGGGAGCTTACGACGACGTTTCGGTCGGACTTGGAGCATTTAGAAAGTCACACAACACAATTTTCCACACTACCGCTCCCAGACACCCGTGTCAGACTCAGTTAACCCAGCCTCTTTCTCTGTGAGTAAACTCTCCCATCATTATCCCCACCACGGGCTCTGGTGGCTAAAGCTCTCGCTTCACACGGCGAGGATCTGGGTTCGATTCCCAGCCAGAGTAGAAACAGTGGGCCGTTTCCTTACACCTGACGCCTATGTTCACCCATCAGTAAAATAGGTACCTGGGTGTTACTCGACTGGTGTGGGTCGCATCCTGGGACACTGACCAAATTTGCGGGAATGCTCAGCATAACAAGGGGCTTCCTATATAGTAGTATGTCATGTACTTGTACATGACATACTTGTACATGTACTTGTACGTGTACTTGTACGTGTACTTGTAGTGGATAAAGATATTATCATTCTGTTAGGCACTCATCCTCTGTTCTGTGGTTGTCACAGGATTCCTGTCTCTGTCTCTCACTTTTTGATAGTGGTGATGGTGTTCTTTGTTAGTTAACAGTTGTTAAAGGCACTTGTCTATATATACTTGGTCTGTTGTGTGTGTTCTCACCTATTTGTAGTTGAGGGGGTCGATACATGCTCTTGGCCCAGCCTCTTTGCTGGTCGCTACTAGGTCAACTCTCTCCCTGCTCCATGAGCTTTATCGTAGTACCTCATGTAGGTACTCACCTAATTGTGGTTGCATGGGTCGAGACTCAGCTCCTGGCCCCGCCTCTTCACTGACTGCTACTGAGTCCTCCCTCTCCCTGCTCCATGAGCTTTATCATACCTCGTCTTAAAACTATGTATAGTTCCTGCCTCCACTACATCGCTTGCCAGACTGTTCCACTTCCTGACAACTCCGTGGCAGAAGAAATTCTTCCTAACATCCCTTTGACTCATCTGAGTCTTCAACTTCCAATTGTGACCTCTTGTTTCTGTGTCCCATCTCTGGAACATCCTGTCTTTGTCCACCTTGTCTATTCCACGCAGTATTTTGTATGTTGTTATCATGTCTCCCCGGACCCTCCTGTCCTCCAGTGTCGTCAGACCGATTTCCCTTAACCTTTCTTCGTAGGACATTCCCCTTAGCTCTGGAACCAGCCTTGTTGCAAACCTTTGCACTTTCTCTAATTTCTTGACGTGTTTGACCAGGTGTGGGTTCCAAACTGGTGCTGCATACTCCAGTATGGGCCTGACGTACACAGTGTATAAAGTCTTCAAAGATTCCTTACAGAGGTACCGGAACGCTGTTCTCAGGTTTGCCAAGCGCCCATATGCCGCAGCAGTTATCTGGTTAATGTGTACTTCTGGAGATGTACTCGGTATTATACTCACTCCTAGATCTTTCTCCTTGAGTGAGGTT
This sequence comes from Cherax quadricarinatus, assembly GCF_038502225.1. NCBI lineage: Eukaryota > Metazoa > Arthropoda > Malacostraca > Decapoda > Parastacidae > Cherax > Cherax quadricarinatus. The sequence continues at coordinate 9,719 of NW_027200302.1, read as the reverse complement.
TGCAGTCTTTGGCCTCCTAGCCTATACTCTGTCTGCGGTCTTCTTTGCCCTTCTCCGATCTTCATGACTTTGCATTTGGCAGGATTAAATTCTAGGAGCCAGTTGCTGGACCACACATCCAGCCTGTCCAGGTCTCTTTGTAGACTTGTCTGGTCCGCATCTGAGTTAAGTCTCCTCATTAACTTCACATCATCTGCAAACAGGGACACTTCTGAGTCTATCCCTTCTGTCATGTCTTTCACATATACCAAGAATAGCATTGGTCCCAAGACTGACCCCTGTGGGACCCCGCTCGTCACCGGCGCCCACTGTGTGTGTGCGTGTGTGTGTGTGTGTGTGTGTGTGTGTGTGTGTGTGTGTGTGTGTGTGTGTGTGTGTGTGTGTGTGTGTCCTGCTCTGTGATGTACATGAATGCGTGTCTATATGTGTAAGCTGAACTGTGTGTATATCTGTGTGTGCACCTTGTACGGTGGTGACACATAGCGGGGTGTTGTGGTCATCCCATCGACCAGGGTGACGTATGGGGGCATGTCGCCCATGTAGTGTGCATAAACCAACAGGGTGGGAGGCAGAGTGGGCGGGTGGGAAGGTGGATGGGCGGGTGTAGGCGGTGTTGATGGGTGGTGGGTGTGAAGGTGGAGTCTGTGTCTGAGGCAGCCAACACTGCTGGTACCTAGCACGCTGCTCATACCATGATGAACACTGCTGGTACCTGGAACGCTGCTCATATCATGATGAACACTGCTGGTACCTGGCACTCTGCTCATACCATGATGAACACTTGCTGACACCATCCTCTACACTCTCTTACACCATACAGTAACACTCCAACACCACTCTCTCTCACATACACACACACACACTCTCTCTCTCTCTCACACACACACACACACACACACACACACATACACACACACACACACACACACACACACACACACACACACACACACACACACACACACACACACACACACAGGGGCCAGGAGCTAGGACCCCTCGACCCCTGCAACCACAAATAGGTGAGTACACACACACACACACACAAAGAAAACCGCAGACACAGTATAGTCTAGGTGGCCAAAGACTGCAAACCTCACTCAAGGAAAAGGACCTTGGGGTGAGTATAACACCGAGCACATCAGTCAGATAACTTCTGCAGCGTACGGGAGTCAGGTAAACCTGACGATAGCGTTCCGATACCTCAGTAAGGAATCGTTCAAGGCTCTGTACACCATTTACGTCAGGCCCATACTGGAGTATGCAGCACTAGTTGGGAATCCACACCTGGTCAAGCACGTCAAGAAATTAGAGAAAATGCAAAGGTTTGCAACAAGACTAGTCCCAGAGCTAAGGGGACTGTCCTACGAAGAAAGATTAAGGGAAATTGGCCTGACGACACTGGAGGACAGGAGGGTCAGGGGAGACATGAAAACGACATATACAACACTGCGCGGAATAGACAAGGTGGACAAAGACAGGATGTTCCAGAGATGGGACACAGACACAAGAGGTCACAATTGGAAGTTGAAGACTCAGATGAGTCAAAGGGATGTTAGGAAGTATTTCTTCAGTCATAGAGTTGTCAGGCCGTGGAACGGCCTAGAAAGTGACGTAGTGGAGGCAGGAACCATACATAGTTATAAGACGAGGTTTGATAAAGCTCATGGAGCAGGGAGAGAGAGGACCCAGTAGCAACCAGTGAAGAGGCGGGGCCAGGAGCTATGAATCGACCCCTGCAACCACAAATAGGCGAGTACAAATAGGTGAGTACACATAGCAAGATGGAGAGAGAATGAGACAGAGAGTTTGTATGTGTGTGTGTGTGTGTGTGTGTGTGTGTGTGTGTGTGTGTGTGTGTGTGTGTGTGTGTGTGTGTGTGTGTGTGTGTGTGTGTGTATGTGCGTGCGTATGTACGTGTGTGTGTATGCGTGTGTGAATAAAGTGAGTTAGAGTGCAATAATATCGCCATAATAAGTAATACCATCAGTAAGGTGCTTGTCACACCACACCTGCAGCCTAACTTGCCTCCGTTCACCCTTTAATTTTTCATATAATATTACCATTGTTATTATTCACCGAGCCTCACTTACACTGCAAAACAACTTACATTTACCTATCACCATAAAGGTCACTGCTAATACCATAATTAATATCTATATGAAAATTAAACATTTCCCGATAATTCCTGAATCATATATATGTCGACATACCTTTAA
>NW_027200301.1:0-22047 GCF_038502225.1 Cherax quadricarinatus | reverse complement strand
TAGGTACACTGTATGAAGGGTACACTACACAGCATCACCTAGGTACACAGTGTGAAGGGTACACTACAGTATCACCTAGGTACACAGTGTGAAGGGTACACTACACAGCATCACCTAGGTACAAAGTGTGAAGGTACTGCACAGTATCACCTAGGTACACATTATGAAGGGCTACACTACACAGTTTCACCTTGGTACACATTATGAAGGGAACACTACACAGCATCACCTAGGGTACACATTATGAATGGTACACATCACACAGTATCACCTAGGTACACAGTGTGAAGGGTACACAACACAGTATCTCCTAGGTACACAGTGTGAAGGGTACACTATATACAGTATCACCTAGGTACACATTATGAAGGGTACACTACACAGTATCACCTAGGTCACACATATGAAGGGTACACTACACAGCATCACCTAGGTACACATATGAAGGGACACCTACACAGTATCACTAGGTACAGTGAAGGGTACACTACACAGCATCACCTAGGTGCACACAGTGTGAAGGGTACACTACACAGCATCACCTAGGTACACACAGATATAGGTACACGTGAAGGGTGCATCACCAGGTACACAGTATGAACTACACTACAGTATCACACATGCATGAAGGGTACACTACACAGTCATCACTACGGTACACAGTCACTAGCACCAGAATGAAGGGTACACTACACAGCATGCATCACCTAGGTACACCCAGGTATAAAGTGGGTCAATACAGGGTATCGCCAGGCACACAGTGAAGGGCACACTGCATCACCTAGGTACACAGTATGAAGGGTACACTACACAGCATCACATAGGTATCACCTAGGTTTACAGTGAAGGGTACACTACACATGCATCACCTAGGTACACAGTAATGGAAGGGTACACTACACAGTATCACCTAGGTACACAGAATGAAGGGCACACTACAGTATCACCCAGGTACACAGTATAAAGGGTACACAGTGTATGGGTACACCACAGCATCACCTAGTACACATTATGAAGGGTACACTACAAGGTATCACCTAGGTACACACATTATGAACGGTACATTACCAGTATCACCTAGGTACACAGTGAAGCGGTTACACCACACAGTATCACCTAGGTACACAGTGTGAAGGGTACACCATACAGTATCACCTAGGCACACAGTGTGTGAAGGGTACACTACACAGTATCACCTAGGCACACACATTACGAATGGCACACTATTAGCGCATCACCTAGGTACACATTATGAACGGTACACTACACAGTATCACCTAGGTACACATTATGAAGGGTACAATACACAGTATCACCTAGGCCACAGTGTGAAGGGCACACTACACAGTATCACCAGGCATGCTGGTGTGCATGAAGTGTATAATACACAGCATCACCCAGGTACACATTATGAAGGGTACACTACACAGTATCACCTAGGTACACAGTGTGAAGGGTACACCAAGCACAGCATCACCTAGGTACACATTATGAAGGGTACACTACACAGCATCACCTAGGTACACAGCATGAAGGGCACACTACACAGAATCACCTAGGTACACACAGTGCAGCGGGCATAACCCAGGATGGCACATCAGTAGGCATGCAAGTGGCGGGAGAATACAGAGCATCACCCCAGGGTACATTACTTCAGCGGGTATGCCAACAGGTAATCACCTAGGTACACAGTGTGAGTGGCATAATTACACAGTATCACCTTAGGTGCAACAGGGAAGGGTAACACTACACAGCATCACCCGTAGGTACACAGTATGAAGGGTTAACACTTACCGCAGCATTCACCCTAGGTACACATTATGAAGGGCAATGTAACACAGTACCAGTACACATTATTGTGGATCACTACTCAGGTATCACCTAGGTACAGTGTGAAGGGTACACTGCAGAGTATCACCTAGGGTGCTATGTGAAGGGTACAATGGGCGAACAGGGTGACACCTAAGGTTACAGAAATTAAAGGGTACACTACACCAAGGCAATCACTCAGAACACAGTGTCAAGGGCAACCCACACAGTATCTCCTAGGTATCACCAGTGAAGGGGTACACTACACAGCATCACCTAGAACACAGGGTATGAAGGGCAACTACTCACCGTATCACCTAGGTAATACATTGTGAAGGGTACACCAACGCAGTATCACCCTAGGTAATGCAATGTGAAGGGTACTACACAGTATCACCTGCACACAGTGTGAAGTGGGTACATCCAATACAGTGTCACCCAGGTACACATTGGTGAAGGGCACACCTACACAGCATTCTCCTATCAATACAATTGGTGCGGGGGTTGAAGGGCTACACTATGGGTATCACCCTAGGATAACACTGTGGTGTGGGTACACTACGCAGCATTCACCCCTAGGCACACAGTGTGAAAGGGTACACTACACAGTATCACCTAGGGGTAATACAGTGAAGGGTACACTCACACAGTATCACCTTAGGTACACAGTGTGAAGGGTATAGCTACACAGTATCACCCTTAGGTACATATGAAGGGTGCACAGTCACACAGTGTCAAGTAGGCATATGAATATGAATGGTACACTACACAGTATCACCTAGGTACACAGTGTGAAGGGCACACTCACACAGCATCATCATAGGTACACAGTAATGGAAGGGCACACTCACAGCATCACCTAGGTACACATTATGAAGGTACACTACACAGGTATCACCTAAGGTACACAGTGAAGGGTACTATAGTAGGGCATCAACGTAGGCACACATTGGTGAAGGCACTAGCACCCCAGGTATCACCTAGGTATACAGCTCAAGGGGCGGGTACACTACACAGTGATCACCCTGCAGGCACACAGTGATGAAGGGTACATCCACACAGTATCACCCTAGGTACACAGTGTGAAGGGCATACTACACAGTATCACCTAGGTACACAGTGTGAAGGGAGTACAACTCACACAGTATCACCTAGGTACACAGTATGAAGGGGCTTACCACTAGCATCAGCCCAGGTACACCAAGGTGTGAAGGTGGTACACTGAAGGGAATAACACTCCAGGTACCACAGTGTGAAGGGTACACTACTCAGCATCACCTAGGTACACAGTGTGGTGGGTACACTACATGTGTATCACCTAGGTACACAGTTGTGAAGGGTACACTCACAGTATCAACCTAGGTACACAATGAAGGGGTACAAGTGCAACAGGGCATCACCTAGGTACACGGTGTGAAGGGTACATTACCCAGGCATCACCCTAGGTATGCAGGTGAAGGGTATACCCTACACAGTATCACCTAAGGTACTTATGAAGGGCAACTACTACCCAGTACATCTTGATAACCAGTGAAGGGTACACTACATGCATCACCCAGTAAGGCACAGTGTGAAGGGTACACTACAGCATGCCCACCCCAGGTACACACAGTGTGAAGGGTACACTAACACAGCATCACCGTAGGTACAGCAGGTATGAATGGGGTACACTACATTAGGCATCACCCCTAGGGCACACAGTATGAAGGGGGTGCCACTAGCAGCATCGCTCAGGTACACAGTTGTGAAGGGTACACCTACATAGGTATCAATTAGGGTACACAGTATGAAGGGTACACTACGCAGTATCACCTAGGTACACAGTGTGAAGGGTACACTATCACAGTACACATTATGAAGGGTACACTACACAGGTATACAGTGTGAAGAGTACACTACACAGTATCACCTAGGTACACAGTGTGAAGGGTACACTACACAGTATCACCTAGGTACACAGTGTGAAGGGTACACTACACAGTATCATCTAGGTACACAGTATGAAGGGTACACTACGCAGTATCACCTAGGTACACATTATGAAGGGTATACAACACAGTATCACCTAGGTACACATTATGAAGGGTACACTACACAGTTTCACCTTGGTACACATTATGAAGGGTACACTACACAGTATCACCTAGGTACACATTATGAAGGGTACACTACACAGTATCACCTAGGTACACAATGTGAAGGGTACACAACACAGTATCACCAATGTACACATTATGAAGGGTACACTACACAGTATCACCTAGGTACACAATGTGAAGGGTACACTACACAGTATCACCAATGTACACATTATGAAGGGTACACTACACAGTATCACCTAGGTACACATTATGAAGGGTACACTACACAGTATCACCTAGGTACACAGTGTGAAGGGTACACTACACAGTATCACCTAGGTACACAGTGTGAAGGGTACACTACACAGTATCACCTAGGTACACAGTATGAAGTGTACACTACACAGTATCTCCTAGGTACACATTATGAAGGGTACACTAGCTAAATTACATAGGCATCAATTAGGGCCTCAGTGGGAAGCGGCAACACTACAGCATTCACCTAGTACACAGTGAAGGGCACACCATCACAGTATCACCTAGGTACACATTATGAAGGGTACACTACACAGTATCACCTAGGTACACAATATGTATCACCTAGGTACACAGTGTGAAGGGTACACTACACAGTATCACCTAGGTACACAGTGTGAAGGGTACACTACACAGTATCACCTAGGTACACATTATGAAGGGTACACTACACAGTATCACCAAGGTACACAGTGTGAAGGGTACACTACACAGTATCACCTAGGTACACAGTGTGAAGGGTACACTACACAGTATCACCTAGGTACACAGTATGAAGTGTACACTACACAGTATCACCTAGGTACACATTATGAAGGGTACACAACACAGTATCACCTAGGTACACAGTATGAAGGGTACACTACACAGTATCACCTAGGTACACAGTATGAAGGGTACACTACACAGTATCACCTAGGTACACAGTGTGAAGGGTACACTACACAGTATCACCTAGGTACACAGTATGAAGGGTACACTACACAGTATCACCTAGGTACACAGTATGAAGGGTACACTACACAGTATCACCTAGGTACACAGTGTGAAGGGTACACTACACAGTATCACCTAGGTACACAGTATGAAGGGTACACTACACAGTATCACCTAGGTACACAGTGTGAAGGGTACACTACACAGTATCACCTAGGTACACAGTGTGAAGGGTACACTACACAGTATCACCTAGGTACACAGTGTGAAGGGTACACTACACAGTATCACCTAGGTACACAGTATGAAGGGTACACTACACAGTATCACCTAGGTACACAGTGTGAAGGGTACACTACACAGTATCACCTAGGTACACAGTGTGAAGGGTACACTACACAGTATCACCTAGGTACACAGTATGAAGGGTACACTACACAGTATCACCTAGGTACACAGTGTGAAGGGTACACTACACAGTATCACCTAGGTACACAGTGTGAAGGGTACACTACACAGTATCACCTAGGTACACAGTGTGAAGGGTACACTACACAGTATCACCTAGGTACACAGTGTGAAGGGTACACTACACAGTATCACCTAGGTACACAGTGTGAAGGGTACACTACACAGTATCACCTAGGTACACAGTGTGAAGGGTACACTACACAGTATCACCTAGGTACACAGTGTGAAGGGTACACTACACAGTATCACCTAGGTACACAGTGTGAAGGGTACACTACACAGTATCACCTAGGTACACAGTGTGAAGGGTACACTACACAGTATCACCTAGGTACACAGTGTGAAGGGTACACTACACAGTATCACCTAGGTACACAGTATGAAGGGTACACTACACAGTATCACCTAGGTACACAGTGTGAAGGGTACACTACACAGTATCACCTAGGTACACAGTGTGAAGGGTACACTACACAGTATCACCTAGGTACACAGTGTGAAGGGTACACTACACAGTATCACCTAGGTACACAGTGTGAAGGGTACACTACACAGTATCACCTAGGTACACAGTGTGAAGGGTACACTACACAGTATCACCTAGGTACACAGTGTGAAGGGTACACTACACAGTATCACCTAGGTACACAGTATGAAGGGTACACTACACAGTATCACCTAGGTACACAGTATGAAGGGTACACTACACAGTATCACCTAGGTACACAGTGTGAAGGGTACACTACACAGTATCACCTAGGTACACAGTGTGAAGGGTACACTACACAGTATCACCTAGGTACACAGTGTGAAGGGTACACTACACAGTATCACCTAGGTACACAGTGTGAAGGGTACACTACACAGTATCACCTAGGTACACAGTGTGAAGGGTACACTACACAGTATCACCTAGGTACACAGTATGAAGGGTACACTACACAGTATCACCTAGGTACACAGTATGAAGGGTACACTACACAGTATCACCTAGGTACACAGTATGAAGGGTACACTACACAGTATCACCTAGGTACACAGTATGAAGGGTACACTACACAGTATCACCTAGGTACACAGTGTGAAGGGTACACTACACAGTATCACCTAGGTACACAGTGTGAAGGGTACACTACACAGTATCACCTAGGTACACAGTGTGAAGGGTACACTACACAGTATCACCTAGGTACACAGTGTGAAGGGTACACTACACAGTATCACCTAGGTACACAGTGTGAAGGGTACACTACACAGTATCACCTAGGTACACAGTGTGAAGGGTACACTACACAGTATCACCTAGGTACACAGTGTGAAGGGTACACTACACAGTATCACCTAGGTACACAGTGTGAAGGGTACACTACACAGTATCACCTAGGTACACAGTATGAAGGGTACACTACACAGTATCACCTAGGTACACAGTATGAAGGGTACACTACACAGTATCACCTAGGTACACAGTGTGAAGGGTACACTACACAGTATCACCTAGGTACACAGTGTGAAGGGTACACTACACAGTATCACCTAGGTACACAGTGTGAAGGGTACACTACACAGTATCACCTAGGTACACAGTGTGAAGGGTACACTACACAGTAGCACCTCACCTAGGTACACAGTGTGAAGGGTACACTACACAGTATCACCTAGGTACACAGTGTGAAGGGTACACTACACAGTATCACCTAGGTACACAGTGTGAAGGGTACACTACACAGTATCACCTAGGTACACAGTGTGAAGGGTACACTACACAGTATCACCTAGGTACACAGTGTGAAGGGTACACTACACAGTATCACCTAGGTACACAGTGTGAAGGGTACACTACACAGTATCACCTAGGTACACAGTGTGAAGGGTACACTACACAGTATCACCTAGGTACACAGTGTGAAGGGTACACTACACAGTATCACCTAGGTACACAGTGTGAAGGGTACACTACACAGTATCACCTAGGTACACAGTGTGAAGGGTACACTACACAGTATCACCTAGGTACACAGTGTGAAGGGTACACTACACAGTATCACCTAGGTACACAGTGTGAAGGGTACACTACACAGTACACCTACACAGTATCACTACACAGTAGGTACACAGTGTGAAGGGTACACTACACAGTATCACCTAGGTACACAGTGTGAAGGGTACACTACACAGTATCACCTAGGTACACAGTGTGAAGGGTACACTACACAGTATCACCTAGGTACACAGTGTGAAGGGTACACTACACAGTATCACCTAGGTACACAGTGTGAAGGGTACACTACACAGTATCACCTAGGTACACAGTGTGAAGGGTACACTACACAGTATCACCTAGGTACACAGTGTGAAGGGTACACTACACAGTATCACCTAGGTACACAGTGTGAAGGGTACACTACACAGTATCACCTAGGTACACAGTGTGAAGGGTACACTACACAGTATCACCTAGGTACACAGTGTGAAGGGTAAACTACACAGTATCACCTAGGTACACAGTGTGAAGGGTACACTACACAGTATCACCTAGGTACACAGTATGAAGGGTACACTACACAGTACCACCTAGGTACACGGTGTGAAGGTTACACTACACAGTATCACCTAGGTACACAGTATGAAGGGTACACTACACAGTACCACCTAGGTACACAGTTTGAAGGGTACACTACACAGTATCACCTAGGTACACAGTGTGAAGGGTACACTACACAGTATCACCTAGGTACACAGTGTGAAGGGTACACTACACAGTATCACCTAGGTACACAGTGTGAAGGGTACACTACACAGTATCACCTAGGTACACAGTATGAAGGGTACACTACACAGTATCACCTAGGTACACAGTATGAAGGGTACACTACACAGTATCACCTAGGTACACAGTGTGAAGGGTACACTACACAGTATCACCTAGGTACACAGTATGAAGGGTACACTACACAGTATCACCTAGGTACACAGTGAAGGGTACACTACACAGTATCACCTAGGTACACAGTGTGAAGGGTACACTACACAGTATCACGTAGGTGCACAGTGTGAAGGGTACACTACACAGTATCACCTAGGTACACAGTATGTAGGGTACACTACACAGTATCACCTAGGTACACAGTGTGAAGGGTACACTACACAGTATCACCTAGGTACACAGTGTAAAGGGTACACTACACAGTATCACCTAGGTACACAGTGTGAAGGGTACACTACACAGTATCACCTAGGTACACAGTATGAAGGGTACACTACACAGTATCACCTAGGTACACAGTGTGAAGGGTACACTACACAGTATCACCTAGGTACACAGTGTGAAGGGTACACTACACAGTATCACCTAGGTACACAGTATGAAGGGTACACTACACAGTATCACCTAGGTACACAGTGTGAAGGGTACACTACACAGTATCACCTAGGTACACAGTGTGAAGGGTACACTACACAGTATCACCTAGGTACACAGTGTGAAGGGTACACTACACAGTATCACCTAGGTACACAGTATGAAGGGTACACTACACAGTATCACCTAGGTACACAGTGTGAAGGGTACACTACACAGTATCACCTAGGTACACAGTGTGAAGGGTACACTACACAGTATCACCTAGGTACACAGTGTGAAGGGTACACTACACAGTATCACCTAGGTACACAGTGTGAAGGGTACACTACACAGTATCACCTAGGTACACAGTATGAAGGGTACACTACACAGTATCACCTAGGTACACAGTGTGAAGGGTACACTACACAGTATCACCTAGGTACACAGTGTGAAGGGTACACTACACAGTATCACCTAGGTACACAGTGTGAAGGGTACACTACACAGTATCACCTAGGTACACAGTGTGAAGGGTACACTACACAGTATCACCTAGGTACACAGTGTGAAGGGTACACTACACAGTATCACCTAGGTACACAGTGTGAAGGGTACACTACACAGTATCACCTAGGTACACAGTGTGAAGGGTACACTACACAGTATCACCTAGGTACACAGTGTGAAGGGTACACTACACAGTATCACCTAGGTACACAGTATGAAGGGTACACTACACAGTATCACCTAGGTACACAGTGTGAAGGGTACACTACACAGTATCACCTAGGTACACAGTGTGAAGGGTACACTACACAGTATCACCTAGGTACACAGTGTGAAGGGTACACTACACAGTATCACCTAGGTACACAGTATGAAGGGTACACTACACAGTATCACCTAGGTACACAGTGTGAAGGGTACACTACACAGTATCACCTAGGTACACAGTGTGAAGGGTACACTACACAGTATCACCTAGGTACACAGTGTGAAGGGTACACTACACAGTATCACCTAGGTACACAGTGTGAAGGGTACACTACACAGTATCACCTAGGTACACAGTGTGAAGGGTACACTACACAGTATCACCTAGGTACACAGTGTGAAGGGTACACTACACAGTATCACCTAGGTACACAGTATGAAGGGTACACTACACAGTATCACCTAGGTACACAGTATGAAGGGTACACTACACAGTATCACCTAGGTACACAGTATGAAGGGTACACTACACAGTATCACCTAGGTACACAGTATGAAGGGTACACTACACAGTATCACCTAGGTACACAGTGTGAAGGGTACACTACACAGTATCACCTAGGTACACAGTGTGAAGGGTACACTACACAGTATCACCTAGGTACACAGTGTGAAGGGTACACTACACAGTATCACTACACAGTACACTCACAGTATCACCTAGGTACACAGTAAGGGTACACACACAGTATCACCTAGGTACACAGTAAAGGGTACACTACACAGTATCACCTAGGTACACAGTATGAAGGGTACACTACACAGTATCACCTAGGTACACAGGTATCACCTAGGTACACAGTGTGAAGGGTACACTACACATTATCACCTAGGTACACAGTATGAAGGGTACACAACACCGTATCACCTAGGTACACAGTACACTACACAGTATCACCTAGGTACACAGTGTGAAGGGTACACTACACAGTATCACCTAGGTACACAGTGTGAAGGGTACACTACACAGTATCACCTAGGTACACAGTGTGAAGGGTACACTACACAGTATCACCTAGGTACACAGTATGAAGGGTACACTACACAGTATCACCTAGGTACACAGTATGAAGGGTACACTACACAGTATCACCTAGGTACACAGTGTGAAGGGTACACTACACAGTATCACCTAGGTACACAGTGTGAAGGGTACACTACACAGTATCACCTAGGTACACAGTATGAAGGGTACACTACACAGTATCACCTAGGTACACAGTGTGAAGGGTACACTACACAGTATCACCTAGGTACACAGTGTGAAGGGTACACTACACAGTATCACCTAGGTACACAGTGTGAAGGGTACACTACACAGTATCACCTAGGTACACAGTGTGAAGGGTACACTACACAGTATCACCTAGGTACACAGTGTGAAGGGTACACTACACAGTATCACCTAGGTACACAGTGTGAAGGGTACACTACACAGTATCACCTAGGTACACAGTGTGAAGGGTACACTACACAGTATCACCTAGGTACACAGTATGAAGGGTACACTACACAGTATCACCTAGGTACACAGTGTGAAGGGTACACTACACAGTATCACCTAGGTACACAGTGTGAAGGGTACACTACACAGTATCACCTAGGTACACAGTGTGAAGGGTACACTACACAGTATCACCTAGGTACACAGTGTGAAGGGTACACTACACAGTATCACCTAGGTACACAGTGTGAAGGGTACACTACACAGTATCACCTAGGTACACAGTGTGAAGGGTACACTACACAGTATCACCTAGGTACACAGTGTGAAGGGTACACTACACAGTATCACCTAGGTACACAGTGTGAAGGGTACACTACACAGTATCACCTAGGTACACAGTGTGAAGGGTACACTACACAGTATCACCTAGGTACACAGTGTGAAGGGTACACTACACAGTATCACCTAGGTACACAGTGTGAAGGGTACACTACACAGTATCACCTAGGTACACAGTGTGAAGGGTACACTACACAGTATCACCTAGGTACACAGTGTGAAGGGTACACTACACAGTATCACCTAGGTACACAGTGTGAAGGGTACACTACACAGTATCACCTAGGTACACAGTGTGAAGGGTACACTACACAGTATCACCTAGGTACACAGTGTGAAGGGTACACTACACAGTATCACCTAGGTACACAGTGTGAAGGGTACACTACACAGTATCACCTAGGTACACAGTGTGAAGGGTACACTACACAGTATCACCTAGGTACACAGTGTGAAGGGTACACTACACAGTATCACCTAGGTACACAGTGAAGGGTACACTGAAGGGTACACTACACAGTATCACCTAGGTACACAGTGTGAAGGGTACACTACACAGTATCACCTAGGTACACAGTGTGAAGGGTACACTACACAGTATCACCTAGGTACACAGTGTGAAGGGTACACTACACAGTATCACCTAGGTACACAGTATGAAGGGTACACTACACAGTATCACCTAGGTACACAGTGTGAAGGGTACACTACACAGTATCACCTAGGTACACAGTATGAAGGGTACACTACACAGTATCACCTAGGTACACAGTGTGAAGGGTACACTACACAGTATCACCTAGGTACACAGTATGAAGGGTACACTACACAGTATCACCTAGGTACACAGTGTGAAGGGTACACTACACAGTATCACCTAGGTACACATTATGAAGGGTACACTACACAGTATCACCTAGGTACACAGTATGAAGGGTACACTACACAGTATCACCTAGGTACACATTATGAAGGGTACACTACACAGTATCACCTAGGTACACAGTATGAAGGGTACACTACACAGTATCACCTAGGTACACAGTATGAAGGGTACACTACACAGTATCACCTAGGTACACAGTGTGAAGGGTACACTACACAGTATCACCTAGGTACACAGTATGAAGGGTACACTACACAGTATCACCTAGGTACACAGTGTGAAGGGTACACTACACAGTATCACCTAGGTACACAGTGTGAAGGGTACACTACACAGTATCACCTAGGTACACAGTGTGAAGGGTACACTACACAGTATCACCTAGGTACACAGTATGAAGGGTACACTACACAGTATCACCTAGGTACACAGTATGAAGGGTACACTACACAGTATCACCTAGGTACACAGTATGAAGGGTACACTACACAGTATCACCTAGGTACACAGTATGAAGGGTACACTACACAGTATCACCTAGGTACACAGTATGAAGGGTACACTACACAGTATCACCTAGGTACACAGTGTGAAGGGTACACTACACAGTATCACCTAGGTACACAGTGTGAAGGGTACACTACACAGTATCACCTAGGTACACAGTGTGAAGGGTACACTACACAGTATCACCTAGGTACACAGTGAAGGGTACACTACACAGTCTGAAGGGTACACTACACAGTATCACCTAGGTACACAGTGTGAAGGGTACACTACACAGTATCACCTAGGTACACAGTGTGAAGGGTACACTACACAGTATCACCTAGGTACACAGTGTGAAGGGTACACTACACAGTATCACCTAGGTACACAGTATGAAGGGTACACTACACAGTATCACCTAGGTACACAGTGTGAAGGGTACACTACACAGTATCACCTAGGTACACAGTGTGAAGGGTACACTACACAGTATCACCTAGGTACACAGTGTGAAGGGTACACTACACAGTATCACCTAGGTACACAGTGTGAAGGGTACACTATACAGTATCACCTAGGTACACAGTGTGAAGGGTACACTACACAGTATCACCTAGGTACACAGAGTGAAGGGTACACTACACAGTATCACCTAGGTACACAGTAGGAAGGGTACACTACACAGTATCACCTAGGTACGCAGTATGAAGGGTACACTACACAGTATCACCTAGGTGCACAGTGTGAAGGGTACACTACACAGTATCACCTAGGTACACATTATGAAGGGTACACTACACAGTATCACCTAGGTACACAGTGTGAAGGGTACACTACACAGTATCACCTAGGTACACATTATGAAGGGTACACTACACAGTATCACCTAGGTACACAGTGTGAAGGGTACACTACACAGTATCACCTAGGTACACAGTGTGAAGGGTACACTACACAGTATCACCTAGGTACACAGTGTGAAGGGTACACTACACAGTATCACCTAGGTACACAGTGTGAAGGGTACACTACACAGTATCACCTAGGTACACAGTGTGAAGGGTACACTACACAGTATCACCTAGGTACACAGTGTGAAGGGTACACTACACAGTATCACCTAGGTACACAGTGTGAAGGGTACACTACACAGTATCACCTAGGTACACAGTATGAAGGGTACACTACACAGTATCACCTAGGTACACAGTGTGAAGGGTACACTACACAGTATCACCTAGGTACACAGTGTGAAGGGTACACTACACAGTATCACCTAGGTACACAGTGTGAAGGGTACACTACACAGTATCACCTAGGTACACAGTGTGAAGGGTACACTACACAGTATCACCTAGGTACACAGTGTGAAGGGTACACTACACAGTATCACCTAGGTACACAGTATGAAGGGTACACTACACAGTATCACCTAGGTACACAGTATGAAGGGTACACTACACAGTATCACCTAGGTACACAGTGTGAAGGGTACACTACACAGTATCACCTAGGTACACAGTGTGAAGGGTACACTACACAGTATCACCTAGGTACACAGTGTGAAGGGTACACTACACAGTATCACCTAGGTACACAGTGTGAAGGGTACACTACACAGTATCACCTAGGTACACAGTGTGAAGGGTACACTACACAGTATCACCTAGGTACACAGTATGAAGGGTACACTACACAGTATCACCTAGGTACACAGTGTGAAGGGTACACTACACAGTATCACCTAGGTACACAGTGTGAAGGGTACACTACACAGTATCACCTAGGTACACAGTGTGAAGGGTACACTACACAGTATCACCTAGGTACACAGTGTGAAGGGTACACTACACAGTATCACCTAGGTACACAGTATGAAGGGTACACTACACAGTATCACCTAGGTACACAGTGTGAAGGGTACACTACACAGTATCACCTAGGTACACAGTGTGAAGGGTACACTACACAGTATCACCTAGGTACACAGTGTGAAGGGTACACTACACAGTATCACCTAGGTACACAGTGTGAAGGGTACACTACACAGTATCACCTAGGTACACAGTATGAAGGGTACACTACACAGTATCACCTAGGTACACAGTATGAAGGGTACACTACACAGTATCACCTAGGTACACAGTATGAAGGGTACACTACACAGTATCACCTAGGTACACAGTGTGAAGGGTACACTACACAGTATCACCTAGGTACACAGTGTGAAGGGTACACTACACAGTATCACCTTGGTACACAGTGTGAAGGGTACACTACACAGTATCACCTAGGTACACAGTACACTACACAGTATCACCTGAAGGGAAGGGTACACTACACAGTATTACCTAGGTACACAGTATGAAGGGTACACTACACAGTATCACCTAGGTACACAGTATGAAGGGTACACTACACAGTATTACCTAGGTACACAGTATGAAGGGTACACTACACAGTATCACCTAGGTACACAGTGTGAAGGGTACACTACACAGTATCACCTAGGTACACAGTGTGAAGGGTACACTACACAGTATCACCTAGGTACACAGTGTGAAGGGTACACTACACAGTATCACCTAGGTACACAGTGTGAAGGGTACACTACACAGTATCACCTAGGTACACAGTGTGAAGGGTACACTACACAGTATCACCTAGGTACACAGTATGAAGGGTACACTACACAGTATCACCTAGGTACACAGTGTGAAGGGTACACTACACAGTATCACCTAGGTACACAGTGTGAAGGGTACACTACAAAGTATCACCTAGGTACACAGTGTGAAGGGTACACTACACAGTATCACCTAGGTACACAGTACGAAGGGTACACTACACAGTATCACGTAGGTACACAGCATGAAGGGTACACTACACAGTATCACCTAGGTACACAGTGTGAAGGGTACACTACACAGTATCACCTAGGTACACAGTGTGAAGGGTACACTACACAGTATCACCTAGGTACACAGTATGAAGGGTACACTACACAGTATCACCTAGGTACACAGTCATGAAGGGTACACTACACAGTATCACCTAGGTACACAGTTATGAAGGGTACACTACACAGTATCACCTAGGTACACAGTACACTACACAGTATCACCTAGGTACACAGTGTGAAGGGTACACTACACAGTATCACCTAGGTACACAGTGTGAAGGGTACACTACACAGTATCACCTAGGTACACAGTACACTACACAGTATCACCTAGGTACACATTATGAAGGGTACACTACACAGTATCACCTAGGTACACAGTTAGAAGGGTACACTACACAGTATCACCTAGGTACACAGTGTGAAGGGTACACTACACAGTATCACCTAGGTACACAGTGTGAAGGGTACACTACACAGTATCACCTAGGTACACAGTGTGAAGGGTACACTACACAGTATCTCCTAGGTACACAGTGTATCACCTAGAACAGGGAAGGGTACACTACACAGTATCACCTAGGTACACAGTGTGAAGGGTACACTACACAGTATCACCTAGGTACACAGTGTGAAGGGTACACTACACAGTATCACCTAGGTACACAGTATGAAGGGTACACTACACAGTATCACCTAGGTACACAGTGTGAAGGGTACACTACACAGTATCAATTAGGTACACAGTGTGAAGGGTACACTACACAGTATCACCTAGGTACACAGTGTGAAGGGTACACTACACAGTATCACCTAGGTACACAGTGTGAAGGGTACACTACACAGTATCACCTAGGTACACAGTGTGAAGGGTACACTACACAGTATCACCTAGGTACACAGTGTGAAGGGTACACTACACAGTATCACCTAGGTACACAGTGTGAAGGGTACACTACACAGTATCACCTAGGTACACAGTGTGAAGGGTACACTACACAGTATCACCTAGGTACACAGTGTGAAGGGTACACTACACAGTATCACCTAGGTACACAGTGTGAAGGGTACACTACACAGTATCACCTAGGTACACAGTGTGAAGGGTACACTACACAGTATCACCTAGGTACACAGTGTGAAGGGTACACTACACAGTATCACCTAGGTACACAGTGTGAAGGGTACACTACACAGTATCACCTAGGTACACAGTGTGAAGGGTACACTACACAGTATCACCTAGGTACACAGTGTGAAGGGTACACTACACAGTATCACCTAGGTACACAGTGTGAAGGGTACACTACACAGTATCACCTAGGTACACAGTGTGAAGGGTACACTACACAGTATCACCTAGGTACACAGTGTGAAGGGTACACTACACAGTATCACCTAGGTACACAGTGTGAAGGGTACACTACACAGTATCACCTAGGTACACAGTGTGAAGGGTACACTACACAGTATCACCTAGGTACACAGTGTGAAGGGTACACTACACAGTATCACCTAGGTACACAGTACACTACACAGTAACCTAGGTACACAGTAAGGGTACACTACACAGTATCACCTAGGTACACAGTGTGAAGGGTACACTACACAGTATCACCTAGGTACACAGTGTGAAGGGTACACTACACAGTATCACCTAGGTACACAGTGTGAAGGGTACACTACACAGTATCACCTAGGTACACAGTGTGAAGGGTACACTACACAGTATCACCTAGGTACACAGTATGAAGGGTACACTACACAGTATCACCTAGGTACACAGTATGAAGGGTACACTACACAGTATCACCTAGGTACACAGTATGAAGGGTACACTACACAGTATCACCTAGGTACACAGTATGAAGGGTACACTACACAGTATCACCTAGGTACACAGTGTGAAGGGTACACTACACAGTATCACCTAGGTACACAGTGTGAAGGGTACACTACACAGTATCACCTAGGTACACAGTGTGAAGGGTACACTACACAGTATCACCTAGGTACACAGTGTGAAGGGTACACTACACAGTATCACCTAGGTACACAGTATGAAGGGTACACTACACAGTATCACCTAGGTACACAGTGTGAAGGGTACACTACACAGTATCACCTAGGTACACAGTATGAAGGGTACACTACACAGTATCACCTAGGTACACAGTGTGAAGGGTACACTACACAGTATCACCTAGGTACACAGTATGAAGGGTACACTACACAGTATCACCTAGGTACACAGTGTGAAGGGTACACTACACAGTATCACCTAGGTACACAGTGTGAAGGGTACACTACACAGTATCACCTAGGTACACAGTATGAAGGGTACACTACACAGTATCACCTAGGTACACAGTATGAAGGGTACACTACACAGTATCACCTAGGTACACAGTATGAAGGGTACACTACACAGTATCACCTAGGTACACAGTGTGAAGGGTACACTACACAGTATCACCTAGGTACACAGTGTGAAGGGTACACTACACAGTATCACCTAGGTACACAGTGTGAAGGGTACACTACACAGTATCACCTAGGTACACAGTGTGAAGGGTACACTACACAGTATCACCTAGGTACACAGTGTGAAGGGTACACTACACAGTATCACCTAGGTACACAGTGTGAAGGGTACACTACACAGTATCACCTAGGTACACAGTGTGAAGGGTACACTACACAGTATCACCTAGGTACACAGTGTGAAGGGTACACTACACAGTATCACCTAGGTACACAGTGTGAAGGGTACACTACACAGTATCACCTAGGTACACAGTGTGAAGGGTACACTACACAGTATCACCTAGGTACACAGTATGAAGGGTACACTACACAGTATCACCTAGGTACACAGTATAAATGGTACACTACACAGTATCACCTAGGTACACAGTGTGAAGGGTACACTACACAGTATCACCTAGGTACACAGTGTGAAGGGTACACTACACAGTATCACCTAGGTACACAGTGTGAAGGGTACACTACACAGTATCACCTAGGTACACAGTGTGAAGGGTACACTACACAGTATCACCTAGGTACACAGTGTGAAGGGTACACTACACAGTATCACCTAGGTACACAGTATGAAGGGTACACTACACAGTATCACCTAGGTACACAGTGTGAAGGGTACACTACACAGTATCACCTAGGTACACAGTGTGAAGGGTACACTACACAGTATCACCTAGGTACACAGTGTGAAGGGTACACTACACAGTATCACCTAGGTACACAGTGTGAAGGGTACACTACACAGTATCACCTAGGTACACAGTGTGAAGGGTACACTACACAGTATCACCTAGGTACACAGTATGAAGGGTACACTACACAGTATCACCTAGGTACACAGTGTGAAGGGTACACTACACAGTATCACCTAGGTACACAGTGTGAAGGGTACACTACACAGTATCACCTAGGTACACAGTATGAAGGGTACACTACACAGTATCACCTAGGTACACAGTATGAAGGGTACACTACACAGTATCACCTAGGTACACAGTATGAAGGGTACACTACACAGTATCACCTAGGTACACAGTATGAAGGGTACACTACACAGTATCACCTAGGTACACAGTATGAAGGGTACACTACACAGTATCACCTAGGTACACAGTATGAAGGGTACACTACACAGGATCACCTAGGTACACAATGTGAAGGGTAAACTACACAGTATCACCTTGGTACACAGTATGAAGGGTACACTACACAGTATCACCTAGGTACACAGTGTGAAGGGTACACTACACAGTATCACCTAGGTACACATTATGAAGGGTACACTACACAGTGTGAAGGGTACACTACATGATATCACATAGGTACACAGTGTGAAGGGTACACTACACAGTATCACCTAGGTACACATTATGAAGGGTACACTACACAGTATCACCTAGGTACACAGTGTGAAGGGTACACTACACAGTATCACCTAGGTACACAGTGTGAAGGGTACACTACACAGTATCACCTAGGTACACAGTGTGAAGGGTACACTACACAGTATCACCTAGGTACACAGTGTGAAGGGTACACTACACAGTATCACCTAGGTACACAGTGTGAAGGGTACACTACACAGTATCACCTAGGTACACAGTGTGAAGGGTACACTACACAGTATCACCTAGGTACACAGTATGAAGGGTACACTACACAGTATCACCTAGGTACACAGTGTGAAGGGTACACTACACAGTATCACCTAGGTACACAGTGTGAAGGGTACACTACACAGTATCACCTAGGTACACAGTGTGAAGGGTACACTACACAGTATCACCTAGGTACACAGTGTGAAGGGTACACTACACAGTATCACCTAGGTACACAGTATGAAGGGTACACTACACAGTATCACCTAGGTACACAGTGTGAAGGGTACACTACACAGTATCACCTAGGTACACAGTGTGAAGGGTACACTACACAGTATCACCTAGGTACACAGTGTGAAGGGTACACTACACAGTATCACCTAGGTACACAGTGTGAAGGGTACACTACACAGTATCACCTAGGTACACAGTGTGAAGGGTACACTACACAGTATCACCTAGGTACACAGTGTGAAGGGTACACTACACAGTATCACCTAGGTACACAGTGTGAAGGGTACACTACACAGTATCACCTAGGTACACAGTGTGAAGGGTACACTACACAGTATCACCTAGGTACACAGTGTGAAGGGTACACTACACAGTATCACCTAGGTACACAGTGTGAAGGGTACACTACACAGTATCACCTAGGTACACAGTGTGAAGGGTACACTACACAGTATCACCTAGGTACACAGTGTGAAGGGTACACTACACAGTATCACCTAGGTACACAGTGTGAAGGGTACACTACACAGTATCACCTAGGTACACAGTGTGAAGGGTACACTACACAGTATCACCTAGGTACACAGTATGAAGGGTACACTACACAGTATCACCTAGGTACACAGTGTGAAGGGTACACTACACAGTATCACCTAGGTACACAGTGTGAAGGGTACACTACACAGTATCACCTAGGTACACAGTACACTGAAGGGTACACTACACAGTATCACCTAGGTACACAGTGTGAAGGGTACGCTACACAGTATCACCTAGTTACACAGTGTGAAGGGTACACTACACAGTATCACCTAGGTACACAGTATGAAGGGTACACTACACAGTATCACCTAGGTACACAGTATGAAGGGTACACTACACAGTATCACCTAGGTACACAGTATGAAGGGTACACTACACAGTATCACCTAGGTACACAGTATGAAGGGTACACTACACAGTATCACCTAGGTACACAGTGTGAAGGGTACACTACACAGTATCACCTAGGTACACAGTATGAAGGGTACACTACACAGTATCACCTAGGTACACAGTGTGAAGGGTACACTACACAGTATCACCTAGGTACACAGTGTGAAGGGTACACTACACAGTATCACCTAGGTACACAGTGTGAAGGGTACACTACACAGTATCACCTAGGTACACATTATGAAGGGTACACTACACAGTATCACCTAGGTACACAGTATGAAGGGTACACTACACAGTATCACCTAGGTACACAGTATGAAGGGTACACTACACAGTATCACCTAGGTACACAGTATGAAGGGTACACTACACAGTATCACCTAGGTACACAGTGTGAAGGGTACACTACACAGTATCACCTAGGTACACAGTGTGAAGGGTACACTACACAGTATCACCTAGGTACACAATGTGAAGGGTTCACTACACAGTATCACCTAGATACACTGTATGAAGAGTACACTACACAGTATTACCTAGGTACACAGTGTATCACCTAGGTACACAGTGTGAAGGGTACACTACACAGTATCACCTAGGTACACAGTGTGAAGGGTACACTACACAGTATCACCTAGGTACACAGTATGAAGGGTACGCTACACAGTATCACCTAGGTACACAGTATGAAGGGTACACTACACAGTATCACCTAGGTACACAGTGTGAAGGGTACACTACACAGTATCACCTAGGTACACAGTATGAAGGGTACACTACACAGTATCACCTAGGTACACAGTGTGAAGGGTACACTACACAGTATCACCTAGGTACACAGTATGAAGGGTACACTACACAGTATCACCTAGGTACACAGTGTGAAGGGTACACTACACAGTATCACCTAGGTACACAGTGTGAAGGGTACACTACACAGTATCACCTAGGTACACAGTGTGAAGGGTACACTACACAGTATCACCTAGGTACACAGTATGAAGGGTACACTACACAGTATCACCTAGGTACACAGTATGAAGGGTACACTACACAGTATCACCTAGGTACACAGTGTGAAGGGTACACTACACAGTATCACCTAGGTACACAGTATGAAGGGTACACTACACAGTATCACCTAGGTACACAGTATGAAGGGTACACTACACAGTATCACCTAGGTACACAGTATGAAGGGTACACTACACAG
>NW_027200300.1:20000-22106 GCF_038502225.1 Cherax quadricarinatus | reverse complement strand
CTCACATCCTGTTCTTCTTCACTCCAAAAAGATGGTACATTATATATATATATTTTTATTTTTTTTTTTTTTATTATCACACTGGCCGATTCCCACCAAGGCAGGGTGGCCCGAAAAAGAAAAACTTTCACCATCATTCACTCCATCACTGTCTTGCCAGAAGGGTGCTTTACACTACAGTTTTTAAACTGCAACATTAACACCCCTCCTTCAGAGTGCAGGCACTGTACTTCCCATCTCCAGGACTCAAGTCCGGCCTGCCGGTTTCCCTGAATCCCTTCATAAATGTTACTTTGCTCACACTCCAACAGCACGTCAAGTATTAAAAACCATTTGTCTCCATTCACTCCTATCAAACACGCTCACGCATGCCTGCTGGAAGTCCAAGCCCCTCGCACACAAAACCTCCTTTACCCCCTCCCTCCAACCCTTCCTAGGCCGACCCCTACCCCGCCTTCCTTCCACTACAGACTGATACACTCTTGAAGTCATTCTGTTTCGCTCCATTCTCTCTACATGTCCGAACCACCTCAACAACCCTTCCTCAGCCCTCTGGACAACAGTTTTGGTAATCCCGCACCTCCTCCTAACTTCCAAACTACGAATTCTCTGCATTATATTCACACCACACATTGCCCTCAGACATGACATCTCCACTGCCTCCAGCCTTCTCCTCGCTGCAACATTCATCACCCACGCTTCACACCCATATAAGAGCGTTGGTAAAACTATACTCTCATACATTCCATATATATATATATATATATATATATATATATATATATATATATATATATATATATGTCGTGCCGAATATGTAAAACTGGTCAATTAGCAAGCACTCATTTAAAATTACGTCCTTTCTAAAATTTACTCTTATACGTTTAAAGATATAACTTTTTCATTAATGTTAATGTAAAAATTTATAATTTTGCACCAGAAGAAACTTAGAAAACCTACCTAACCTTATTATAACAAGAATAATTTATTTTAGCCTAACCCCGTGTTACGCAGAAATGTGGGATACCTGGGGGCTAGAGCCTTGTCCAAGGGCAAAGTTAAAAGTTACCCACATCTCAAGCATAAACAGGCCACCCAGGGCTATCCCAGTCAAAACAGAAAGCGCTAAACCAGTATGTGTTACATCAATTGGTTGGTTAACAGAGGGTTAGGCAAAAATCCCAGTTCGAAAACATATCTATTTATTCACCACAACATTATATACACACTCTAGACACACCTTAATCTTAAACGTCCAAATGAGGGTACACAAGAAACAGCTGGCTGGAGGTCCAGCCACCATAACCACTAGGCCTAGTCAGGGCCAGGCCGTCACTACTCCACTACAAACCCCATTTCTTATTTCCTCACTCATCCCACAGCACCCTGACCATGTCAGAGGCTGGGTGAATATACAGGTAAGCCATAGAAGAGCCTATGGCTCGAGTTGGTTAAACAAAAGGAGTACACAACTACAAACTTAGCTTAAACACACATCATCTCCGACGCCAGCCTCCACAACATGCTGACTCCACGTGACTGCCCCAGCCATGCTTACCCCGCGTACCCAAACACCCTTGGAAAATAAATCCCTAGCAGGATTTCTTCATAATTACAGTTAGAGTACTTTACAGTGCCCTCAAATATACATTATGAATTATAAAATTATGCTGTACAATTATAACATTCATATTATTATGGCACACTTCTCCACTATATGAACATTACAATGTCATGCAGAACCCTGCATAACACCTGCTAAATATATTTTAGATTTGTTTCCAATAATTTAATACTTAACACAGTGAAATATATTTTTTTTCGTTAGGTTCAGAATGATTTTGGCGAAATTATTGCATACACAAATTTTCGCTTGTCCTATATGGCAAGATGAGCGTTGCTATTTAAGCCAAGATCGCAAGTTCTGCCTATTCGGCACGACATATATATATATATATATATATATATATACATATATATATTTTATTATCACACTGGCCGATTCCCACCAAGGCAGGGTGGCCCGAAAAAGAAAAACTTTCACCATCATTCACTCCATCACTGTCTTGCCAGAAGGGTGCTTTACACTACAGTTTTTAAACTGCA
>NW_027200300.1:0-15000 GCF_038502225.1 Cherax quadricarinatus | reverse complement strand
TTATGGGTCACTTTTAACCTACTATTATTCCACACTTGGCAAAGGTGTATCAAATTGTGTTGGAACATTTTTAACTGTACTTTGGGACAAATACATGATTCTTCTCGATATTAAATATGTTTACAATGTTGCAAATAAAGGGTATTTCACATGAACTAAATAAAATGGACACTGGATAATTTTCCAGTAGATTCTTGGTTATTTCACTTACAAACTCTACTGCATTATTTTAGAACAACAAAATGAAACTTAGAAATTGCAACATGGCTATTTTGCAAACTAAGGATTAAGTTTCCAAAAGACACCTGCTGACCCTGTCCATGTTCGCCCATGAGTTTAAAATGGGCACCTGGGTGTTAGTGGACTGGTGTGGGTCCGCATCCTGGCACAAAACTGACCTAATTTGCCCGAAATGCTCTGCATAACAAGCAGCTTTCTATACAACAACAAAAAAAAAAGCCTACAATAGTAGATTTCAGATACCCCCAGTAATATTATAATTAGCAATCCCGAAGACATTCCTGTGCACGGCTTTTCGAGGTATGTGAACCACTCAAAATCACACACAAATTGTTATGATCTTGGATATATAATGTCTTTATAGAAACCCAAAGTGTCAACACACACATTGACAGCTTTAAAAGTCTGCTATCGAAATTTTAGGTTACTATTAGACCTATTGATTGTGTGTTCTCATGTCAACATATCTCTGTCCCATTTGCATTAATAGCAGTGAAAAATATTTAACAAAATAAAAAAAAATCTACGTAAAGTTCTCAAAATTGATGTTGGGTACGATCTTAACTATGTTGCAAATGTTGATTGTCTGTCATACACCGATTTTCCTCCTGCAACGCAGTAATATCATTGAAAGGCTTCACTGAAGCATAAAATATAACCTTAAAAATTTTTATTGGATCTCCATTAAACGCAAGAGAAATAAGTGAAATGAAAGGGCAGAAGTTACTACATGGTGATCAAAACAATGCATATCTCAAGGACTTAAACTGCTGCAAAAAATTATTACCTCAGAACTCTTTGAGCACAACTTCGAAGGTAATCTATGCCTCTTTTTCATCATCAAGCAGAGAGTGAGTTTCATCCTGAAGAAGTTTCTTCGTACCTGACACGATAAATATGCCATCTATGATCATATCATCCGACAGTCCTGGAAACTTTTTTGCGCAATAACTTAGTGTAAAAGTGTCTCCAACTGGCAGTAAAGCTTTACTAAATTGCTTCATAAAGCCAAATTTCATGTTTACAGGATGGAAGGTTTGCCTACAAAAATAACTGTGTGTATTGTATTCTGCATTACACGAGCTAAAGTAGCTGTTATGACCGAATTCTTGGCTCATTCTAGGTCATTAGAACACCAAAACGAATAATTATTTCGTATATTTAATCCACAGCTTTAGTCCTTCAGCACAAGTAAAATAGACTTTACGGAGAGTCCATTATTTGTTCTAATTTCCAACTTTTTCTTCGAAGTAAAGTAATTTTTTGAATACAAGTAATTTTTCTGTTTTTTAAGTGTTTGGGGAGCTTACCTTCGTGTAGCCATCGTCACAGGAGCCACAACTGTAGCTTGAAACATAATAAAAGTACATCTGTATTACAATAAAACAATACAATGACATAATGTGAAGAATTATATATAAAATATGAGGTAACCAGTCCCTCAACCTTGGAGATGGTGGAGAGCACCGTAGTCTTGAAGGAACTGAAGCACAGTCATAGAGCTTGGCGCTTATATACTGACGACAGGTGTAGGACGTGCAACAGACGAAAGTATTATCACTGGTAGGTGGGAATTACCAGTGGATGTACGTTATACCCAAGGAATTGACCAGTAGTATGAAAGAAGATTGTGTAGATGTCTTCTGTATCAAGATTCACCAAGACTGATTACCTCATATTTTATATTGTATTAATGAAACCACTGGTTGGCGAAACGTCTACAAATCAAGGTGTTGCATGTGTGTCTAATTTTTTCAACTTCTTGTTATTGTGTATCATTTAGGTACAATTTGTCAGACACTGCAGCATCATGGAATCTTGGTGTTCTACCTGATCAGGTTCTTCTCTTACATGCTGAAAACTTGATAATGCTGCCGCCCAATGGCTAACAAACTTAATGTGTTTGTGTACTATAGGATATTGCTCTCACTGGTCTGTTTGAATGGCTTAAGTTAGACTTTGAAGAAATTTGGACGTTAGTTTCCTTATGATAATGGGAGACTTCCTCTCCACTTTTCTTTCAAATTTCCAGTGTTAACATTTCACTTATGCCACACACTGCACTATTCTAATTGCGTGATATGTGGCACAGAGGAGTGGAGTTATAAATATAGGGATACCATTCTCGGATCGTTCACCTAACGAAATACATCTAGCGTGCGTATTATATTTATGGGACAAAACTACCTGTTTTGTCCCGTAAATATAATACCGTAGTCAAACTTGATTTTAGAAATGCCTTTAATATGGTGAAGAGAGATGTTGTCTTGCCGGCCGTTCGGGATCAGTTCCCTAGTCTTTTTCTCTTCATTTCAGCTGGCTACAGGAAACCCTCAATTCTTTTGTTTGCCGAACATGAAATTCAATCATCAGAGGGTGTTCAGCAGGGTGATCCACTCGTTCCATATCTCTTCTACTTGGCAGTGAGACTAATTTCCAGTCTATGCAGCGAGCTCAACATTTGGTACCTGGATGATGGCACTCTGGCAGGTACTGAAGAGTCCCTTTTTTTTTTTATATTTTATTTAGAACAATACAATACAAGAGATAGATAAAGACAAAAACAGGTCTTACACAGAATAAATCATTAACAACCACACAAACATGAACTTGAGATAACACAAATATCCCTCCTCACCCATACATGAAAACCCCTACACCTATGATAACCAATAAACGACTAATTCCAATTGCATTGTTATATGATTAACAAAACACACCATAATATGCATATATTGTCACTTTGTAAATTATAAAGTAGGACACCTTATACGTTAAATACAATTAACGTAATGTATTGAGAATAAGGTAAAAACAATATGTTCATCAAACACAGAATATATTAATAAACAAGGATCCAACACACTGACACCTCTACAAGCATCTAAAACATGCATATGAATAACATACATAGAACAATGTCCCACTGCAAAATCAAACACATATATTGAGTATACTCGTCACAAACCATGAATACACATCATACGCCCAAGTTCATACACATTCACCCGCTACATACCAGGAGGCGACCCCGTTTCCACCCCTGACAGCCCATCAACATAACACATTGTACCATCCCTACCCTGCCCCACCCACCTAATTTACAAATTTAATAAAACCTCTAATGTAAGGTCTCTATATCCCTCAGAGAAATCCCGCTCCCACCTCCTCCCATAAAGTTCTCTATTACGGCACAACGTTTTATAAAACGTAACAGCCAATACCCTCCTCTTCACCTCACTTACCCCTTTCCCCCTCATTCCCCACATAATGTAAACATAATCTACCATAATGTACCCCACAGCCCTAATAATACTTTCATCCATACCCCCCACATCAAGACTCAATGCCCGCAGAACAGAGAAGTATTGACCACTTATCTTATGCAACACCCTGCTCAACCAACCCCTGACGCTCCCCAACCCCTCACAAAAATACACTACATGGAATGCAGAATCCTCCCCGCCACATATTCCACATACCCCCCCCCCCTCAACCACCCGTCTAGCTCGTAAGACCACTCCCGATGGTAAAATCCCATGCAAAAACCGATACATCACCTCACGTCCACGGGGTTGTAACCTTAACCTACCAAACCTTCTCCATATACATCCCCAGTCATACATGGGGAAAATCCCCTCCACCGGAGCCACAACCCTTTCCGCCGACATCCTACACAGCCTACTTATTTTTACCTTACCCAGATCCCTAACCATCACCACTGCCCTCAAAATAGTTTCACACTCCCTCAACTCCGTCCCAGAAAACATGCGTTTCAATTTATTGTGTACCTTAACCAACCCCCCCCCACTCACACCCTCCCTCATCACCTCCCTTTTAATAAAGATACATTTGACCCTCCTCTTTAAGTTCATTAAACCCAACCCCCCCTGACGCACAGGTAACATTACTACATCCCTTCTAAGCCAATCACAACCTGAACCCCACAAAAATTTAAAAACCCCTCTAAGTATAGTTGCAATTGCCGTCCCCGTTAAAGGGAACACGGCAGCCACATGCCAAACCTTGCTATACAATAAAACGTTAATTACAATGGCACGCTGCACAAGGGTCAAATGATAAGGCCGCAATGCTCCCAATCGACCCAGTATCCTTTCTACCAACCTGACCGAATTATTAACACGTGCAACCTCAAGATCATCTGCATAGATTAGACCACAAATTTTTAATGACATCACCCGCTTCTTTACGACTGCACTACCCCACTCGACCCGCTCCCCCCAAGTTCCTAACCCCATAACCATGGACTTCTCCGAATTTACCCTCATACCAGTTGCACATGCAAACGTGTCGACCACTCCATCTAAGGCGTTTATGGACATCCCCTCTCTAACCAATACAGTGGTATCATCTACATACCCTATGAGAACAGGCCAAACGCCCCCAGTACCCCCCCCAACCCCTTCACTAACGCCCATATGGCGCTCCACCATTCTATAAAAGGGGTCCTGTATGCATGCAAATAAAAGCTGTGACATAGGACACCCCTGTCTAAGACCTCTGCCCATTACAATCCTCCCCCCTAATCTTCCATTAATCTGTACTCTCACCATTGCCCCTCTATATAACGCCTCTACCCATCCCACTATTTCTTCCCCATAGCCCTGTTTCCTAAGGATAGCTCTCAACGCCTCTCGCTCCACCCTATCATAAGCTCCTTGCCAGTCTAGTGCAACCAAACCCCCCCCCCCCCTTCCCCCCCTTTTTCTTCCACGAAATCCCTTAAAAGACCATGTCCCACCCCCATAGACCTACCTGGCAACCCAAACTGGGTTTCCGATACAACCCTCCCTACAACACACTTGAGCCTATTTCCTAAAATTTTTGCAAATAACTTATAATCCGCGCATAACAACGATATTGTTCTATAGTCCCTGAGCGAACGCTGTTCCTTACCCTTCGGTACCAAAACAACTACAGCTGTTGCCTGTCTTTCACCCAACCTTCCCCTTACCTTCATCAAGTTCAGTAACCTCACCAAAAAACCTTTTATTAACTCCCAATGCTGTTGATAAAACTCCGCCGGCAGTCCATCGATTCCCGGTGCTTTGCCCTTTCGCATGGCACTCAAAGCTCTCCATATTTCCCCCTCAGTTATGTCCCCCCCCAAAGCTTCCCTATCACTGTGTCCTAACCTACATGGCACACTTCCACACACCCTCTCTAAATCCCCTAATCCTACCCCTTCCTCCCGCCAATACTTTTCGTACCACGTATCCGCAAACAACCCCATCCCATCCGTAGTGTGGATAACCTGACCCGCCCTATACCCTCCCACCGACTCAAGAACCTCCAAACATGGAATAGCTGTTGCCTGCTGACGTTGTTTTTGTCTGCGCAACACACACGAAGACGGCCTATCTCCCCATAACACCTCCTCCACCCCCGCCATTACTCTCACCGCTTGGAACCGCTCGTCCTGAATTTCCCGCAACCGCTCTTTAAGTATCATAATGTCGTCCATCGGATAGACACCCTCTACTGTCCCTTTTACATAACAACCCCGTAACCTGTCCTCCAAATAATTAATCAACCCAAATTTTAAAGAATTAATCCTTTTCCCCTCCCTCACATAATAATGCCGAATCCGGTCCTTAGCCACACCATCCCACCACGTCACCACGTCCTCCACACCTTGTACCTCCTCAGTTAATCTCTCCCACAGCTCCGTAAAACCCCCCAACCCCTCCTCATCTTCCAACAGACTCGTATTTAATTTCCAATATCCCCTAGAGATACAAGCTAGAGAATCCCACTCTACTTCTGCGACAACCGCCCTATGATCTGAAAAAGCTAGTTCAATAGTACGGACAGACGTTGACAATACCTTATGAGATATATACAACCTGTCTAACCTAGCTGCGTAACCTCGCCTCACGAAAGTATGCTCCACCTCCCACGCTCCCCCACCTACCACATCCCTCAACTGAACGTCCACCAAAAGATTGCGTAATGCTGTCAACATATGCCCCGCCCCTCGTGGTTCCACATCCGCTCTCCTGATCACACAATTCCAGTCCCCACCTACGATGGCCACTTCAGGTAAACCACGGAAAGCAAAAACTAGATCATCACACACAAAATCCCTCTTTACTTTCATATCATTTTCAGCTGGTGCATACACACTTACAAAGGTTACCCTCTGCCCCATCCACCACCCATCCACACGCAACACCCTCCCCCCCCCCTCCCCCTTCACGTCTTTGCAACACAAACGGGCTCGCCTCCTTTATCAATAAACCCACACGACCTTTCAAACGTGCCGATGGCAGAGTCAACACCGTATACCCTTCCACCTCGAGCACTCTACCCTCCCTGAAATTATGCTCCTGTAGAAAGACTACGTCCACTCTGTATCGACGTAAGAGCATACGAAAGCATTCCCTCTTCACACCAGTACACAGTCCATTCACATTCACAGTCATGCACTTAAGGCCTTTCTAAAGCTTCCAACCCTTTCTCCTCTCACCCTTCCCAGGGCCTCTTGCCCCAGGGTCAACATGTGGTTTGTCACCATCCACCCCCCCCCCCCTTTTCGATGCCTCTTATCCTGGCTGTCACGAGAATATACATCCTTCCTCCCAGACCTCTGCGCGGGCGTCAGGACATCATCTGAGTCTGACGCAGCCGCCCTCTTCCTCGTGACACTCTCTACCGCCATACTGTCTACCGAAGATTCCTCACAGTGAACATCAACCTCTACTGTGACCTGTCGCACAGAGCTCGGTGACTCCTCTCTGTGCCTGCAGTTGTCCTCCTTCCTTCTCGTGCCTGTCCCGCCACACTCTCCTTTCAACTCAGGCACCATTTCACGGACCAAGCCATTATCCTCGCCCGAAGAAGGTAAAGTTTTCAATACCTCGTCGAGCTCCTCCTCCAGCTCTTGCACCTCCTGCTGAATTAGCACTTCCTCCCCCGTCACCGGCAAAGTGGCCATTTTTGGCTCCACACAACTCGTGCCCCGCCCATCATGCACCACAAGAGACTCTTCTACAATTTCACTCCACAGACGGCCATCTCCTCGGTTTCCTTTGGAATTCTCCTCTACGACATCCACACCTGTAACTGGTGCACCACCTGTTTGCGCCGGCGCCCTCCACTGCCTCCCACACGTCGCCGCCATATGGTCATACTCTCCACACAACCTGCATGTCCGTCGCTGCCCAGCATACGCCACTAGAATTTGGGTCCTAAACTCCGGCATCACGACGTATGACGGGATCGGGTGCCTCAGTGTCATTTTGAGGGAGAATGTACCCTCCGGACGTCCCATGTACGCACCTGCCGCCCACTTGCCTTGGGTTGCCAGATGCACGGTACCATAAGCTGCAAACACCTTCCGTAAGTCCTCCTCGTCAGCCTCGAAGGGGACATTGCGCAACTTCACCCACGTATAGTGGCGAGAGACGTCTATGAGTCGCACTTTGACAGCTGGAGTTACATCAATACTCACATGCTCAAATTTCGTCACTAACGACTCGTACACAGCCGTCGAATTTAACTTGACGAATAGACGATAGGCCCCATTCAGGGCCACACCATAAACCTCATCATCCTGCACTCCGTACGTTTCCCTGATGATTGCCGGAAGTAACACCTGCGCCGTAGAGGGGGAAATCGCCCCACGAAGCAGCTCAACGCCGACAGTGTTCACCCTACGTCGGATACTCAGCGCCATATTGTTGCTATGAGAGCTCTCCTGACAAAACAGCAGAGGGGTGCTATGCACAACCGCACTCCACCGCAGTCAGGCAGCTAATGACTGTAATGTATAGTGTTGAGTGTGAGTGTGTATATTCACTGTAATATACGGTTTGTTGTGTGTGAGTGTATTACCATTGTAATATACAGTGTGTTGGGTGTGTGTGTGTGTATTACCACTGTGCAGTATGGTATCAATATTAGGTTTCGGGTTAAGTGAAATTCTAGTGCAGTAAGCTTTTGTCGTGTATCTTTTTAATATATTTCTGCTATTTGTATCGCACTGTTTTAAATAAAATATAAAAAAAAAAAAATCTCTCTGCATCTCTTTTATTTCTGCTACTCTGTTCTGTACATATACCAACTTACTCTTATGTGAGGGAAAAGTTCAATAGATAGGTGTAGAGGGAATATATATAGTAACAGTAGTTTCACTGCCGGCTACTAGTTAAGGTAGGGTAAGTCAATCTCCCGTTTTTCCCGCCTTTTCTCCCCCTCCCTGAAATTGATAGTTTGTCTGCCGGCTACTAGTTAAGGTAGGGTAAGTCACGCTCTCGTTTTTCCCGCCTTTTCTCCCCCTCCCTGAAAGTGATAGTTTGACTGCCGGCTGCTTGTTAAGGTAGGGTCAGTCTAGCTCCCGATACCCCTTCCCCTCCCTCTTCCCCCCCCCGAAAGGTGACGTGTGGGGCTCTGGTTAAACAGTAAATCACTAGACTCCCAGCACCCAACTCTACTGTAAGTACCTGCCTGCCTTGTATTCTAGTGGATTTATTGGTTGAAAGCTTCACTTTTGGTCAATGATAAAC
Organism: Cherax quadricarinatus; assembly: GCF_038502225.1. Classification (NCBI taxonomy): domain Eukaryota; kingdom Metazoa; phylum Arthropoda; class Malacostraca; order Decapoda; family Parastacidae; genus Cherax; species Cherax quadricarinatus. The sequence goes on along the minus strand of NW_027200300.1, from coordinate 6,232 downwards.
TTAGTCCTTTCAGTCTTGCTCTAGGTTGACTGTTGTAATAATCACCACATCTTTTGAATATTGTACACTACCATGAAGAGCGATTATTTAAGCAGTGGGTAACCTGTATCTTTCCAGCTTGGATGTCAGTGAGGGTCACCTGGCAATCAACGAGGAGAAATGATGGAGAAGGACTAACGTCCAGAGACTTCTCCATTTTGTATTGAACTACCTGTGCACCTGTATGAAAGTGCAGGACGTAACTCCACAGCATTGCAGCGGTAAAGAACCTGCTTTCCTGTCATCGGGATGATAATCACGGCGATTCTCTGTGAAGAACTAGCCAGTGGATGGTCACCAACACCTGTGACCTTCCCCCCCCCTTTATCATCAGCAACGGCTACAGTTTCAACAACAGTGTCACCAACACCAGACACCATTGTAGATATTAGTGTTGAGTTCAAATGTTATTTTATTCATTTCATTTCATTTTTCTTTCAAATAGGATATACCTTTCATGTTTTGTTTTATGTTTGATTTAATAAATAGTGTTTATCTTTGTGAATTATTTCTTTTTCTATTCATTAATTTTCCTGAGGAGGAGCCAGCCTGAGTAATACTGTCTGAAGTTGTTACAGGGCTGAGTAAGCCTTCACATTACCAAATTGGTAAAAATTGGTCAATTAGCAAAAACTCATTGAAAATTAAGTCCATTCTAAAATCTTCTCTTATACGTACAAAGATATTTTTTTCGTTTATGTTAAAGTAAAATTGAAAATTTGTGCCAAAAGAACCTTAGAGAACTTACTTTGGCATAATCCTACTAAATATATTTAAGATATGCGTACAATATCAAGATCACATCGTGATCTTGATATTGTATTCAAGATCACATCGTCTATTAACGATGTGCCTTTTAGGGTGGTATGAACAGATCTGTTAAAAAAACGAATGGTTGCACGCACACAGTATGTGCTCTCCTAATTGTGGTTGCAGGGGTCGAGTCGTAGCTTCTGGCCCCGTCACTTCACTGATCGCTTTTAGGTCACTCTCCCTGCTCCATGAACCTAATCATACCTCTTCTCAAAGCTATGTATGGTACGTGTCTCCACTACGTCACTTTCCACATTTTTCCACTTCCTGACAACTCTATGGCTGAAGAAATACTTCGTATCATCCCTGAGAATCATCTGAGCCATCAACTTAAAATTGTGACCCCTTGTTTCTGTGTCCCATCTTTGGAACATTCTGCTTTTGTCCACCTTGTCTACTCCGTGCATTATTTTAAATGTCGTTATCATGTCTCGCCTAACCCTCCTGTCCTTCTGTCAGGCCAATTTTCCTTAACCTTTCATCGTAGGACAATCCCCTTAGTTCTGGGACTAGTCTTGTGTCTGTGTGGCGGAGGCGCACGACTCACTAGCTAAGTGTTGTGTGTGTGTGTGTGTGTGTGTGCGTGCGTGCGTGCGTGCGTGTGTGCGCGTGCGTGTACTCACCTAATTGTACTCACCTAATTGTGGTTGCAGGGGTCGAGACTCGGCTCCTGGCCCCGCCTGTTCACTGATCGCTACTGGGTCCTCTCCCCTCATGGAAGGTTCCTTGATGTTGGTGAGGGGCTCTTGATTTAGGGAATTGGAACTGTGCTCCAGTTCCCCGAATTAAGCCTGAATGCCTTCCACATCCCCCCCCAGGGCGCTGTATAATCCTACGGGTTTAGCGCTTCCCCTTTGATAATAATAATAATAATACTGGGTCCTCTCTCTCTCTCTCTCTCTCTCTGCTTCCTGAGCTTTGCCATACCTCTTCTTAAAACTATGTATGGTTCCTGCCTCCACTACTTCGCTTGCTAGGCTATTCCACTTGCTGACAACTCTATGACTGAAGAAATACTTCCTAACGTCCCTGTGACTCGCCTGAGTCTTCAGCTTTCAGTTGTGACCCCTTGTCCCTGTGTCCATTCTCTGGAACATCCTATCTCTGTCCACCTTGTCTATTCCCCGCAGTATCTTGTATGTCGTTATCATGTCTCCCCTGACCCTTCTGTCCTCCAGTGTCGTCAGTCCGATGTCCCTTAACCTTTCCTCGTACGACATTCCCTTGAGCTCCGGGACTAGCCTTGTTGCAAACCTTTATACTTTCTCTAACTTCCTGACGTGCTTGACCAGGTGTGGGTTCCAGACTGGTGCTGCATACTCTAGTATGGGCCTAACATACACAGTGTACAGTGTCTTGAACGATTCCTTATTAAGGTATCGGAACGCTATTCTCAGGTTTGCCAGGCGCCCGTATGCTGCAGCGGTTATTTGGTTGATGTGTGCCTCCGGTGATGTGCTCGGTGTTATGGTCACCCCAAGGTCTTTCTCCCTGAGTGAGGTCTGTAGTCTTTGTCCACCTAGCCTATACTCTGTCTGCGGTCTTCTTTGCCCCTCCCCAATCTTCATGACTTTGCATTTGGCTGGATTGAATTCGAGAAGCCAGTTACTGGACCACATGTCCAGCCTGTCCAGGTCACTTTGCAGTCCTGCCTCATCCTCGTCCGATTTAATTCTTCTCATCAACTTCACGTCATCTGCGAACAGGGATACTTCAGAGTCTATTCCTTCCATCATGTCGTTCACATATATCAAAAATAGCACTGGTCCTAGAACTGACCCCTGTGGGATCCCGCTCGTAACAGGCGCCCACTGTGATACCTCTTCACGTACCATGACTCGTTGCTGCCTCCCTGTCAGGTATTCCCGTATCCAATGCAGTGCCCTCCCTTTTACATGCGCCTGATCCTCCAGCTTCTGCACTAATCTCTTGTGGGGAACTGTGTCAAAGGCCTTCCTGCAGTCTAGGAAAACGCAATCTACCCACCCCTCTCTCTCGTGTCTTACTTCTGTTACCTTGTCATAAAACTCCAGGAGGTTTGTGATACAAGATTTGCCTTCCATGAACCCATGCTGGTTTTCATTTATAATCTTGTTCCTTTCCAGGTGTTCGACAACTCTCCTCCTGATAATCTTCTCCATGACTTTGCACACAATACATGTCAGAGACACAGGTCTGTAGTTTAGTGCCTCGTTTCTGTTTCCTTTCTTAAATATGGGGACTACATTAGCTGTCTTCCATTTCTCAGGTAGTTGCCCAGTTTCAAGGGATGTGTTGAAGATTGTGGTTAGAGGCACGCACAGCATCTCTGCTCCTTCTCTAAGGACCCATGGGGAGATGTTTTCCGGTCCCATCGCCTTTGAGGTGTCAAGGTCACTTAAGAGCTTCTTCACCTCCTCGTCAGTTGTTCGTATGTCATCCAACACTTCTTAGTATATTCCTTCTTGATGTTCTCTTCTGTGCTGTCTTCCCACAGCCCTTCCTGTCTCTACTGTAAAAACTTCCTTAAATCTCCTGTTCAGCTCCTCACATACCTCCTGATCATTTCTTGTGAGTTCTCCACCTTCTGTCCTTAATCTGATCACCTGGTCTTTGACTGTTGTCTTCCTCCTGATGTCGCTATACAACAGTTTCGGGTCAGTCTTGATTCTCGATGCTATGTCATTTTCATACTGTCGCTGGGCCTCCCTCCTTACCTGTGCGTACTCATTCCTGGCTCTGCGACTGATCTCCCTATTTTCGTGTGTTCTCTGCCTTTTGTACTTTTTCCATCCTCTATTGCACTTTGTTTTTGCCTCCTTACATCGTCGGGTAAACCAGGGGCTCGTTCTGATCTTCCCGTTGTTACTGTTGCCCTTGGGAATAAACCTTTCCACTGCCTCCTTGCATTTTGTTGTTACATATTCCATCATTTCATTTACTGGCTTTCCTGCCAGTTCTCTGTCCCACTGGACCTCCCGCAGGAAGTTCTTCAACCCTATGTAGTCCCCTCTTTTATAGTCAGGCTTTTCCCATTCAACTCCTGTTATTCTCTCCACTTGCAGCTCTACTATGTATTCAAAGCACAGAACCACGTGGTCGCTAGCTCCTAGGGAACTCTCATACTTGATGTCCTCAATGTCTGAGCTGCCCAGGGTGAACACAAGGTCCAATCTTGCTGGTTCATCCTCCCCTCTCACTCTGGTAGTGTCCTTAACATGTTGGTGCATGAGATTTTCCAGCACCACGTCCAACATCCTGGCTCTCCATGTTTCGGGACCCCCATGTGGCTCCAGGTTTTCCCAGTCAATCTCCCTGTGGTTGAAATCCCCCATAACCAGCAACTTTGCTCTGCTGGAGTGAGCTCTTCTTGCCACCTCAGCAAGTGTGTCCACCATTGCTCTGTTGCTCTCTTCATATTCCTCTCTTGGCTTCCTGCAGTTCTGTGGTGGATTATACATCACTGCAATGACCACTTTGTGTTCCCCAGACTGAAGTGTACCTGCTATGTAGTCTCTTTCTCCCGTCTCATCTATGCCTTCCATTTTCTCGAATTTCCATCTGTTTTTTACGAGCAGAGCAACCCCACCTCCTCCCCTGCCCCTTCTATCTTTCCTCATGATCTGGTATCCTGGTGGGAAGATTGCATCTGTTGTCTCCGTGAGTTTTGTTTCTGGAACTGCTATGATGTCTGGGGACTTCTCATTGATTCTTTCTTGCCATTCCTTATGTTTATTCGTTAATCCATCTGCATTTGTGTACCAAACCTTCAACTTCTGTTCTAATACTGTAACTGTGGTGCGGGGGGTGGAAACAGAGGGATTGGTGTGTGATGGTTGGTTTGGATTGTTCAGTTGCCTTGGGGGTGTCGTGGCTGGAGTCCTTCTGCAGGTGTTTCTGGGGGGTGCGCTTGTCCTTCCATTTGATCCTGGGTTATTCTGCTCTCCTTTTTCATTTCCTCCCATTTCTCCTTTCGTTTTTGAACTCTCTCTTTCATTGTCTTCCTTTCGTCCTGTGTTCTGTCTCGATCGAGGTACACACTCCGGAACTCCTGCTTGCCTCTCAGCCGTGCTTTCTCCTGCAGGATCATGGTTCGGGTTGATTCTGCCTTGTTTGATTCTGTGTGCGCGTGTGTGTGTGTACGTGTACTCACCTATTTGTGCTTGCAGGTGTCAAGACTCAGCTCCTGGCCCCGCCTCTTCACTGGTCGCTACTAAGTCTTCCTACTCCATTAGCTTTATCATACCTCTTCTTATAGCTATGTATGGATCCTGCCTCCACTACATTACTTCCCGGACTATTCCACTTCCTGACAACTCTGACTGAAGAAATACTTTTAAACTTTGAACTGTGACCCCTTGTTGCTGTGTCCCATCTCTGGAACATCCTGTCTGTTCACCTTGTCAATTCCTCTCAGCATTTTACATGTCGTTATCTTATCCCCCCTATCTCTCCTGTCCTCCATTGTCGTCAGGTCGATTTCCTTTAACCGCTCTTCGTAGGACATGTCCATTAGCTCCGGAACTAGTCTTTTTGAAAACCTTTGCAATACCTCGTCACGTACCATGACGCTTTGTCTTCCCGACAGGTATTCCCTGATCCATTGCAGTGCCTTCCCTGTTATACCTGCCTGGTCCTCCAACTTATGCACTAATCTCTTGTGTGGAACTGTGTCAAAAGTGGTAACAGTCCAAGAAAACACCATCTACCCTACCCATTTCTCTCTCTCTCTCTGTCTTGCTGTTGTCACCCTCTCTGAACACTTCTTTGAATCTCGTGTTGAGCTTCTCACATACTTCTCGGTCGTTTCTTTTGTGATCTCCTCTCCTTCCATCTTCAGTCTGATTACCTGGTCCTTAATTGTTGTTTTCCTCCTGATATGGTTGCACAACAGCTTCGGGTCAGATTTGGCTTTCGCTGTGTCATTTTCATATTGTAGTTGAGACCCCCTTCTTACCTGTGCATATTCATATCTGGTTCTACGACTGCTCTCCTTATTTTCCTGGGTACTTTGCCTTCTATACTTCAATTCTCTAGCACACTTGGTTTTGGCCTCAACACATTTGAATGAACCAAGAGCTCATCCTGGCCTTCTTATTTCTGTTACCCTTGGGCATAAACCTCTTCAGCTTCCTTGTATATTATTGTCACATAGTCCATCTCATTTACTGACTTCCCTGGCAGTTCTCTGTCCCACTGAACCTCATGCAGGAAATTCTTCATGCCTGTGTAGTCTCCTCTCTTGTAATTTGGCTTCGTTCGTCGAACCCTTCCTGATTCCCTCTCGACTTGTAACTCTATGTATTGGAAGCTCAGAACCACGTGGTCATTGGTCCCCTATGTGTGTGTCTGTTGCGTGGGTGGATGGCTCACTCGCTAAGCATGTGTGTGTGTGTGTGTA
>NW_027200299.1:0-22125 GCF_038502225.1 Cherax quadricarinatus | reverse complement strand
CCATTAAAGAACGTCTTCCAGAGGAACTACAGTTACTGAAACCTTCATCAAGAGAAGCAAGTAAAGAAAGTCTTCGAGAACTACAATCACGGAAACCTGCATCCAAAGAATCATTGAATAAAAGAACGTCTTCCAGAGAAACTACAGTCACGGAAACCTCCTCCATCCAAAGAATCATCTAGTAAAGAACGCCTTCCAGAGGAATTACAGTCACAGAAACCTCCATCCAAAGAATCATCCAGTAAAGAACGTCTTCCAGAGAAACTACAGTCACGGAAACCTGCATCTAAAGAATCATCTAGTGAAGAACGTCTTCCAGAGAAACTACAGTCACGGAAACCTGCATCCAAAGAATCATCGAATATAGAACGTCTTCCAGAAAAACTACAGTCACGGAAACCTCCATCCAAAGAATCATCTAGTAAAGAACGTCTTCCAGAGAAACTACAGTCACGGAAACCTCCATCCAAAGAATCAAGTAAAGAACGTCTTCCAGAAGAACTACAGTCACGGAAACCTCCATCCAAAGAACCATCTAGCAAAGAACGTCTTCCAGAGGAACTCCAGTCACGGAAACCTCCATCCAAAGAATCATCTAGTAAAGAACGTCTTCCAGAGGAACTACAGTCACGGAAACCTCCAGCCAAAGAATCATCTAGTAAAGAACGTCTTCCAGAAGAACTACAGTCAGGGAAACCTCCGTCCAAAAGAATCATCTAGTAAAGAACGTGTTCCAGAGAAACTACAGTCACGGAAACCTCCATCCAAAGAATCATCCAGTAAAGAACGTCTTCCAGAAGAACTACAGTTACGGAAACCTCCATCCAAAGAATCATCCCATAAAGAACGTCTTCCAGAGGAACTACAGTCACGGAAACCTCCATCAAAAGAATCATCTAGTGAAGAACGTCTTCCAGAGGAACTACAGTCACGGAAACCTCCATCCAAAGAATCATCTAGTGAAGAACGTCTTCCAGAGGAACTACAGTCACGGAAACCTCCATCCAAAGAATCATCTAGTAAAGAACGTCTTCCAGAGGAACTACAGTCACGGAAACCTCCATCCAAAGAATCATCCAGTAAAGAACGTCTTCCAGAGGAACTACAGTCACGGAAACCTCCATCCAAAGAATCATCTAGTAAAGAACGTCTTCCAGAAGAACTACAGTCACGGAAACCTCCAGCCAAAGAATCATCTAGTAAAGAACGTCTTCCAGAGGAACTACAGTCACGGAAACCTCCATCCAAAGAATCATCTAGTGAAGAACGCCTTCCAGAGAAACTACAGTCACGGAAACCTCCATCCAAAGAATCATCTAGTGAAGAACGTCTTCCAGAGAAACTACAGTCACGGAAACCTCCATCCAAAGAATCATCTAGTGAAGAACGTCTTCCAGAGAAACTACAGTCACGGAAACCTCCATCCAAAGAATCATCCAGTAAAGAACGTCTTCCAGAAGAACTACAGTCACGGAAACCTCCATCCAAAGAATCATCTAGTGAAGAACGTCTTCCAGAAGAACAACAGTCAGGGAAACCTCCATCCAAAGAATCATCCAGTAAAGAACGTCTTCCAGAGAAACTACAGTCACGGAAACCTCCATCCAAAGAATCAAGTAAAGAACGTCTTCCAGAAGAACTACAGTCACGGAAACCTCCATCCAAAGAATCAAGTAAAGAACGTCTTCCAGAAAAACTACAGTCACGGAAACCTCCATCCAAAGAATCATCTAGCAAAGAACGTCTTCCAGAAGAACTACAGTCACGGAAACCTCCAGCCAAAGAATCATCTAGTAAAGAACGTCTTCCAGAGGAACTACAGTCACGGAAACCTCCATCTAAAGAATCAAGTAAAGAACGTCTTCCAGAAGAACTACAGTCACGGAAACCTCCATCCAAAGAATCATCTAGCAAAGAACGTCTTCCAGAAGAACTACAGTCACGGAAACCTCCAGCCAAAGAATCATCTAGTAAAGAACGTCTTCCAGAAGAACTACAGTCACGGAAACCTCCAGCCAAAGAATCATCTAGTAAAGAACGTCTTCCAGAGGAACTACAGTCACGGAAACCTGCATCCAAAGAATCATCCAGTAAAGAACGTCTTCCAGAGAAACTACAGTCACGGAAACCTGCAGCCAAAGAATTATCGAATATAGAACGTCTTCCAGAGGAACTACAGTCACGGAAACCTCCATCCGAAGAATCATCTAGTAAAGAACGTCTTCCAGAAAAACTACAGTCACTGAAACCTCCAGAGGAATTTCAGTCACTGAAACCTCCAGAGGAGGTACAGTCACGGAAACCTTCCAAAAAAGTGGGTCGTTCTGGCATTAGTGAGAAACTCCGGTTGCGTTTCTTAGCTCTCTTTGGCGACACTGATGATGTAATAGACGAAGAGAAGGAATGTAGTGAAAAGATGACACCTAAGAAGGGATGAATTTTTATGTAATTCTAAGAGGAAGATGTTACAAAAAATAAGAAATCTGCAGCGTAGTCGATTTGTGGAATTTTTATATGAATAAAAATTAAATAAAATATTTTTCTTAATATCCTTTAAGGAATGATATGATACGATTTAAATAATGAAAAAGGATAAATATTGTATTCAAGCTTATGCATAAACTTGTGTTTCTGTCTGGTTTTGCAAGAGTTCAGATTACCAGAATCATAGTGTCCATTATATGATACAGAGGTAGTTAATATGGGGCAGCAGAAGAAGTGGAATATGTAACCCTAATTTTTAAACGGGTGGAGGGGTAAGCCATTGGAAGGCCTCGGGCAGATGACCAAAAGCTCCAGCTGTGGGTCATCATATGACTAAGACCTGAGTCAGGAAACACTTGTCCTGTTTCCTGACAAATGCTGTCTAACCTGAAGAAGAAGTGGAGTGGCAAAATATCCTCTACTTCTGACTCCATATTATTCACTTTCCTACAGATATATATATGCTTCAGTTCTCTCTCTCTCTCTCTCTCTCTCTCTCTCTCTCTCTCTCTCTCACACACACTCTCTCTCTCTCTCTCTCTCTCTCTCTCTCTCTCTCTCTCTCTCTCTCTCTCTCTCTCTCTCTCTCTCTCTCTCTCTCTCTCTCTCTCTCTCTCACACACACTCTCTGTCTCTCTGTCTCTCTGTCTGTCTCTGTCTCTCTGTCTCTCCGTCTCTCTGTCTCTCTGTCTGTCTCTCTCTCTCTGTCTCTCTCTCTGTCTCTCTCTCTGTCTCTCTGTCTCTCTGTCTCTCTGTCTCTCTGTCTGTCTGTCTCTCTCTCTCTCTCTCTCTCTCTCTCTCTCTCTCTCTCTCTCTCTCTCTCTCTCTCTCTCTCTCTCTCTCTCTCTCTCTCTCTCTCTCTCTCTCCCGCTCTCTCTCTCTCCCGCTCTCTGTCTCTCTGTCTCTCTCTGTCTCTCTGTCTCTCTCTGTCTCTCTGTCTCTCTCTGTCTCTCTCTGTCTCTCTGTCTCTCTGTCTCTCTGTCTCTCTGTCTCTCTGTCTCTCTGTCTCTCTGTCTCTCTCTGTCTCTCTCTGTCTCTCTGTCTCTCTGTCTCTCTGTCTCTGTCTCTCTGTCTCTCTGTCTCTCTGTCTCTCTCTCTCCCTCTCCCTCACACACACACACACACACACACACACACACACACACACACACACACACACACACACACACACACACACACACACACACACACACACACACACACACACACACACACACACACACACACACACAGTAAAGCTAACATTAAGGTACAATATAAATTAAAATTTCCATTTTAAATAGTTAGCTTCTGTGAACTGACTCCATGAAAGATGGATTTTATAATTTGGGACTGACAAAAAAAGTCACAGTACTGTAACTGGAATACATAATAACCCTCACATATCTGCGAATTATTTGTGTATAATCTAGGGTTCTAGTGAGTGAAGAAACATCACAATGCTACTTAATTGTAGATAAATGACAAACATGTGCAACACTTGGGTATCTTAATCAGCCAAGTAAAGAGAAAAATGGCGGAATATTTGACGTAGTTTGAGGTAGTCAGTCCCTCGGAATGGAGATGTGTCCAGGCCGAGGGACTGAGTGCCTCTAACTTCTTCACATTTTCTCTGTATTGGGCTAATAACTCCACTGATTGGGGAAACGTTTCCTCAGTAAAGATGACCAAGTGTTGCTCAACTGTCTAATTTACCTATTTGTGGGTTTTCTAAATTGTACATTTAACAATAACAATAAATCATATATTTAACAATAACAAGATCTTCGCCAGTTCCAATAAATTGTCATAACCCACATATTGTCCTACACAAAAGAGCGAAGATGGAAGTATGTGTTATAAAACCTGTCTCACGTGGTTTAGTATTTTTATTAAGAACGTAAGAAACGAGATACCTGAGCACTGTAGCAAGGATATTGGTCTATAGTTGGCAGATCCATAGAGCTCAAATCCAGTCACAACTAATTCAAAGAAAACTCAATCGTATTGTTCATGATAATCGACCACCTAGACGGCGCATCTCGTGTAATTCTAATATTTATTTACTGGTTTTAAAGTAAAATTGACATTTTTTTGGAAAAAAATTCCCCTGATTTTGTCTTCTGGCTCATATATTTTTTTAAATATTCATAGACATGTCTTGAAAAACTGAATGACTCGAAACAGAAAAATGAAGGTAAAAGTTGAGGAAGAGCGGAAGTCAAGGAAATGACAGCAACGCTTTCTTACAGTGAGCAAGTTGCATGGTGAATGAAGAGATGGGCGAGAGACCGTTCAGTGTGAAAGATCAGGGAGAGACTGAGAAGAGGGAAGAGATCGGTCATTAGCGGAGATGAGGTAAAGGAATCGGTCACTGGTTAGGAAGAGGGAAGATGATGAGTCACTAGCGGAGACGAAGGGATCAATCACATGTTAAGAGGGAAGGAGATCGGTCACTAACGAGGATGAGGTAAGTGAATCGGACACTGGTTAAGAAGAGGGAAGAGGACTGGCCACTGAAGGAGAAAAAGGGGGAAAAATCAACTACTGGAAGAAAATGGAAGAGATCAGTTACTGATTGGGAAGATGAAAATGGACTGGTCATTGGCGGAGATGTTGAAGCACTGGTAAAACAGAGGGAATGAGATAGTTATATGGAATCCTTTGTTGGCAACTTATCACCCACAGAGTCGGCTGAAGAACTTGCAAAAATTTAATTACTGAACGAAACCAATTGGTAATTCATAGGAATACTGCCAGTCTTTGTAAACGTTGATGTACCAACAAGCGGAGTTATGGACTTAACATATCGTGGTGGAGAATCTCCCAGGGGACATAAATCAATGCCGCCCTTGAGTCTGTGAATAATTAATTGGGAACTGGATCGATGACAAAAGGTTCTATTCAGTGAGCTGAACTGAATCAAGCTGGTAGCTTCGCAGAATTCGACATTGAGTGTCTGTTCCCGGGACTCATCGCGGGGTGCGACTCCCCTACTATCAAACCACCTTACATATACACTCGTGTACCCTGCAGTAAACAAGCTCAAAATAAATTGCTTAACCATCTTATCTCTGGTACGAGGGGTAAACATTGACGAGCCGCCAAACAAGCATTACGGAACATTGTTTAAATTAACTCTTAATGGAGGTCACCGGGAATAAACGAGAATATAAGAATGTAGGAGCAGTATATAAGTTATGGCCACATGCCTATGCCTTATGTATGAAGCAATGACCACTTCATGTGAAAACTCACTAGTTACTGGGTGGTGTACGTGGAGATTCTTTTTCTTCACTGTGGTAGGGACGTGTTAATTTCAACCTTTCGTTGTGGGTGCAGTGGTTGGGAGTGCTGGGATTCCAGCCTTTGAGGACGCGATAGGGTGCAGCAGGAGTAGCCATTATCTGCAAGGTGGAAGATGGTCAGCTCCGTTACCTCCGCTTTACAAAGGTCACTTACAGCATTGACCAAGTGACAAGGATGATCTCCAAGTGTGACCACATCAGACTGACGGGAAACGAAGGCGAAGCGAATCTCTCGACTGCGTTGATACTTTTTCATCAGAAGAATAAATGTCTTTTAACTCGGGTCTTAGCCAGTTACATGATAACACTCTCGGCATCACTGTTATGCAGGTAGGTACTAAGGATTTAACTCACTTTAAAAACATACAGATCACATTATAAAATTAATATACAAGGCATTTAAGAAGACCCTTCTTCCACTAGGGACATTTATTAGTTGAAGTTCCTGATGAACGAAACGTTTTCTCAGTAAAATGTAATAAACCGTATGTTGTCTTATTAATATATTTGTCACTATATAACACCATTGATATATAACTCTGGCGAGGTTAAAAGTTTGTGGGGACACTGGGCAGAAAATTTGGTTTTGATGCTAGCACCAGGCACATCTCTCTACTCCTCGGACACCAGATTCACTCAGTACACCTCTGACATTACTCCCTCTCCTTAGTTCCACATACTTCTTTCATTTTCCTAACTTTTATCCTAGTCACGATTACTAAAATGAATTGCTTATGATCTCACCTTGGTGACCTCTCTCGATTTCGAACCTTCAGGAAATACTTGTTTCCTCCGTTTATTTTTGTCGAGACTTTCTAATTGTTTTCCCTCAGGCATCTTTAACATTTTCTTGTTTGTATTTTCATTCTTCAGCATCCTAAAAATACTTCATATCTTTCTTGGACTCCTTCTCTATCAGTGTCCTAAACCTCGTGCAGACGGTTCCTGTATTCCCAAGATGTCGTAAAATTTCCTCTCCCATGAAATATATTCATATTTTCCTGTCCCATAACAATTTCTTTCTCTGTGGCCCAACTTGACACAAAGTCTGAAATATATATTTCATAAAAATTCATTTAATTTCTATGAGCTTCTCCATTTCGTCTTCTTGTAGCCTTTTGGTAAAACCTCGGTGAGTGTATCAAGCAGTGTGCAACACGACTGGAAACTGGCAAATGTTACCAAAATACTCAACGAGAGACAAAAAGTGTACTCTCGAGTACCATTATTTAATTTTAGAATAAATTTTAGGTACATAATTGGAGAATGTTATTGGGAACAAGAAATAATTTTTTTCTGAAAGATAATCGGAAATGAACCATAATTTTATAGTATTAGACCATTACTGTCATTATGGACGATATACAGCATTGACAGGTTCATAAATAAGGTACAAGTGCAACACTTGGAGATATTTATTAATTAAACATTTCACCTGCCATCGAGGTTCTACGACGTAAAGTCAACCAGGACCTTAATCTTCCTTTACCTCCCGGAGATTTTGTTGACTTGATTGAACTCTGTGTTAACTTCAACTGTTTTTCCTTCAATAACAAGCTCTACAAACAAACCTACGGCATGGGAATGGGGTCCCCAATAAGTGCCGTCCTAGCCAACTTATACATGGAACACCTAGAGTCTGAACACTTCGCCAACATCATCCCTTCAAGCGTCACTTGGTTACGTTACGTGGACGATGTCCTCGTAATAACTCCAAAACGTTTTGATGTACGGGATCTTCAGGCAAGGCTCAACGCAGTTGAACCAGCGATTCAGTTTACACTGGAAGAAGAGTCCAATGACAAGCTACCTTTTTTTACAGCTCTATACATCACTAGTGAGGCCTCATTTAGATTATGCTGCTCAGTTTTGGTCCCCTTACTACAGGATGGACATAGACTCATTAGAGAACATACAGAGAAGAATGACTAAAATGATTTACTGTGTAAGGAACCTCCCGTATGAAGATAGACTTAAAGCCTTAAATCTCCACTCTCTGGAGAGGCGTAGAATGAGGGGAGATATCATTGAAGTGTATAAGTGGATGACGGGCATAAACAAGGGAGACATTAATAAAGTACTGAGGGTGTCGAACCAGGTAAGAACCAGGAATAATGGATTTAAGTTGGATAAATTTAGATTTAGAAAGGACATAGGTAAGTACTGGTTTTCTAACAGAGTTGTAGATGCGTGGAACAGTCTTCCCAGTGGGGTGATAGAGGCTAGGACCTTGGGTAGCTTTAAGAAGAGACTGGACAAATATATGAGTGGGAGGGGCTGGGTTTGATTGGTGTTGGGGGGTGCGGGAGTTGTTTCTTGAGTAGCTTTAGGTAGATGTCGTTTTGATAAGGACCTGCCTCGTATGGGCCAGTAGGCCTTCTGCAGTGTTCCTACATTCTTATGTTCTTATGTTCTTAATTTATAGGCGTATCAAAAGAGGCGAGGGTCATCTTATGAATCAGTATATTGACATTAAGAGGGACATTAAAAAGGGGATAAGAAAAGCTAAAAGGGACTATGAAATTAAAGTTGCTAGGGATTCTAAAACTAACCCAAAAAGTTTTTTCCAGGTCTATAGAACAAAAGTCAGAGATAAGATAGGTCCCCTTAAAAATAACTATGGGCATCTTACTGACAAAGAGAATGAAATGTGCTCGATTTTAAATAATTATTTTCTCTTGGTTTTTACACAGGATGACACTAATAATATTCCGGTAATTAATTTTTATAGTGGATCAGAAGAAGATAAATTATGTAACATCACAGTCACTAGAGAAATGGTTGTGAAGCAGATAGACAGACTGAAGCAAAATAAGTCACCGGGTCCTGATGAGGTTTTTTCAAGGGTTCTAAAGGAATGCAAAATGGAAGTCTGTGAACCATTAACTAATATTTTTAATTTATCTCTTCAAACAGGTGTAGTGTCTGATATGTGGAAGATGGCTAATGTAATTCCTATTTTTAAAACAGGGGACAAGTCGTTACCTTCAAATTACCGCCCAATAAGCCTGACCTCAATTGTAGGCAAATTACTAGAGTCAATTATAGCTGAGATTATAAGAAGCCATCTCGATAAGCATAGCTTGATTAATGATACTCAGCATGGATTCACAAGAGGCCGGTCTTGTCTAACTAATTTATTAACTTTCTTCAGTAAAGCTTTTGAGGCTGTTGACCACGATAAAGAATTTGATATTATTTACTTAGATTTTAGTAAGGCATTTGATAGAGTTCCGCACCAAAGACTGTTGAAGAAAGTAGCAGCTCATGGCATTGGGGGAAGGGTGCTCTCGTGGATCGAATCATGGCTGACAGACAGGAAGCAGAGAGTGTCCATAAATGGAGTTAAATCTGAGTGGGGATCAGTAACAAGTGGCGTTCCACAGGGATCAGTCTTGGGCCCGTTGTTGTTTATAATATATATCAATGATCTTGATGAAGGAATTGCTAGTGATATGAGCAAATTCGCCGATGACACGAAGATAGGTAGGATAATTGATTCATAAGAACATAAGAACATAAGAAAGGAGGAACACTGCAGCAGGCCTGTTGGCCCATACTAGGCAGGTCCTTTACAATTCATCCCACTAACAAACATTTGACCTACCCAATTTTCAATGCTACCCAAGAAATAAGCTCTGATGTGCAAGTCCCACTCAAATCCAACCCATCCCACTCATGTATTTATCCAACCTAAATTTGAAACTACCCAAAGTCCTAGCCTCAATAACCCAACTAGGTAGACTGTTCCACTCATCTACTACCCTATTTCCAAACCAATACTTTCCTATGTCCTTTCTAAATCTAAACTTATCTAATTTAAATCCATTACTGCGGGTTCTCTCATGGAGAGATATTCTCAAGACCTTGTTAATATCCCCTTTATTAATACCTATCTTCCACTTATACACTTCGATCAGGTCTCCCCTCATTCTTCGTCTAACAAGTGAATGTAACTTAAGAGTCTTCAATCTTTCTTCATAAGGAAGATTTCTAATGCTATGTATTAATTTAGTCATCCTACGCTGAATGTTTTCTAACGAATTTATGTCCATTCTGTAATATGGAGACCAGAATTGAACTGCATAATCTAGGTGAGGCCTTACTAATGATGTATAAAGTAAAAGGACACAAGTGCAACTAATGTGACATTTATTGTGGCAACGTTTCGCTCTCCAGGAGCTTTATCAAGCCATTACAAACAATACATGTATGTATAATGTTCGCCAAGACAGTAGTCCTGGCACGGGTCTCAATCTTGCGATGACCCGTCTCTGGCTCCCGAGGGAGAAAGGTTTCTACAATGATGCGACATATGCTGTTCAAGCACTCTTCTGGTCAGTTCAACTGGTGCATCTCATAAGCGACAACATCGTATGTACTCCTAACTGTGGACACTAGCGAGGAGGAGGATATGTCGTTATCACTGGTAACAGCTTGTCTGGTTCGTTGACTCCATGGTACACTAGTGTGGCCGCAGTCATCTCTGGGTCCTCTTCGGGAGGGAATATCACTCCTAGTTGCCTGCGGAGCGTCTCAGTAACTTCGCACTCCAGAAGATAGTGTGTTAGGGGCAGCTGGACAACGTGCTGACAGTACTGGCACATCTCCTCCTCAGCCTTGTTTACCATCATCTTGGCTGTGGGAAAGCCCAAACGAAGCCGATGGATGGCGGTACACTGCGCTCTGGACCAGCTTCTATCATATGGAGGGGGTTCTCCCTGAGTTGCTGCTCGGTACCACTGTTGAGATGGGGTATCACCTAAGACCTCCCCCATAAGTTTCATGGCTCTGGCAGCCACCAGTTTGGTCTGTCGTAGGCTGATTGGGACAGTAATCCCAACATGTGGATAGTCTGTTGCTGCCTTGGCTGCATCATCTGCCGCCTCATTTCCCCGGATGCCAGCATGGCTGGGGATCCAGTTCAATGTCGATCTGTTACCCTGAACTTCTAAGGCTGTCATTATGCTCAGGATCGATGTGATGAGGTGAACATTGTCCTGTGGTTGAGGATGGGAGAGGGCATTGATTGCAGACGTGGAATCAACATGTATGACAGGTCGGAGTCGATGTCGTAGGGCATGTGACAATGCCTGCTGAATTGCCACCAACTCAGCTTGAAGGATCGTGCAGTGGTCAGGGAGTCGCCAGCCTTGTGTGTGACCATTGTGGTACAGTCCAGCTGCTGCTCTCTTCCTGTCAGGGTCGACAGAACCATCTGTGAAATACACTGCACATGTGCCTCCCTCTGCCAGTGCCATGCTTGTCTCAGCATGATTGCTGAGAGTGTCTTGACTGCAGAGACTCTTAGAGATGGGTAGCTGCATGATGCAAACATCGGCTGGATGTGGGCGCCAGGGAGGTGGTGGATGGTACCCAGCAACAGGAAGGTCACAACTCTTCTCAAGGAGTAGTTGTATAGGCAGCAGCTTCCGCGCAGCAGCACAAAACGAACGAATCCAGGAGTAGTCCGTGAAGAGTGTGGGATCTTGTGACATGGTTGTCAATATCCGTCTCCTTAGTGGGGTACCTTGCTGCCTGTGCAGAATCGTGGCCACTTTGCAGGCGTTTATGTATCTTACTCTGTCAGCCAAGGAAGGAAGCCGGGCCTCAGATCTGAGACATACTGTGTTTGTCCAGATGGGGGCCCCAAGCATAGTTCTTATCGCCTGATTTTGTACGACCTCCACTCTTTGCCTGCTCTGCGGGAAGAGATGAGCTAAAGCCGGTGCACCGTAGTCAATGAGCGAGCGTATAGCTTGTATATAGTACAAGCGAAGTACATCTTTGCTTGCCCCTGCACGGTGCCTCGTCATGGCTCTCATGGCGTTGATTCTGAGTAGAGCACGTGACCTGACATACTCGGCCTGTTTCTGAAAGGTCAGCTTTTTATCAATGTAGATTCCCAAGTACAGGTAGGAGCCTGTCCACTCAAGTTCTATATCCTGAATACGTAATCTATTCATAGGATCTGGTCCCTTGAACATCATTGCAAGAGATTTCTCGGCCGAGATCTTGAGGCCTAGTTCCTTGCAAGACTGCGTAATTAGGTCCAAAGCTCTCTGAGCCTGTCGTTCTAAATTGCCTTTCCCATTCACTACTAGAGCAAGATCATCAGCATAGCTGAGGAGCTGTGTACCACTATGAAAGGGAAGGCTCACAAGTTCCTGCATAAGGATGTTAAACAGGGTAGGACTGAGCACACCTCCTTGTGGCGTACCGTTTTCCAGGGTTTTAAAGGAAGAGTAGTGTCCCTGAAAGCTGACACAGGCCTGCCTGCCCCTAAGGTAGGATTCTATCCAGGCCAGGAGGCGTCCTTTGATTCCCTTCCGAGCTAGTATTGCCAGAAATGCTGTGGGGCTGGCCAGCTCAAATGCCTTCTCAAGGTCGAGGTAGACGACGATACTAGGTTTTTTGTTGCTATCAGCACAAACAATACATGGACACAGAGGGTATATAAAGGCTCAGAGTGAGGTGAATACTAGTGAGGTACCATTTCGATGTTCACTAGTTGTAGTAGTAGTAGTAGTAGTGGTAGTGACAAAAGCAATTAATTCGTACATGAGTAAAAGGATATAAAAGCTATTACTTGGGTAACATAAAAATAGGTTGCCACAATAAATGTCACATTAGTTGCACTTGTGTCCTTTTACTTTACATATTGTCGGTAATTCTACCAACTTTATTACAATGATGTATAAAGCTGCAGTATGACCTCTGGACTTCTGTTGCTTACACTTCTTGATATAAATCCCAGTAATCTATTTGCCTTATTACGTACGCTTAGGCATTGCTGTCTTGGTTTAAGGTTGCTGCTTACCATAACCCCCAAGTCCTTTTCGCAATCTGTATGGTTAAGTTCTACATTATTTAACTTATATGTGCTAGGGTTATGGACACTCCCGAGCTTCAGAACCTTGCATTTATCTACATTGAACTGCATCTGCCACTTTTCTGACCAAGAGTAGAGTTTGTCTAAATCCTCCTGAAGTTCCCTAACATCTACGTTTGAATCAATTATCCTACCTATCTTCGTGTCATCGGCGAATTTGCTCATATCACTAGTAATTCCTTCATCAAGATCATTGATATATATTATAAACAACAACGGGCCCAAGACTGATCCCTGTGGAACGCCACTTGTTACTGATCCTAACTCGGATTTAACCCCATTTATGGACACTCTTTGCTTCCTGTCTGTGAGCCATGATTCAATCCACGAGAGCACCCTTCCCCCAATGCCATGAGCTGCTACTTTCTTCAACAGTCTTTGGTGCAGAACTCTATCAAATGCCTTACTAAAATCTAAGTAAATAATATCAAATTCTTTATCGTGGTCAACAGCCTCAAAAGCTTTACTGAAGAAAGTTAATAAATTAGTTAGACAAGACCGGCCTCTTGTGAATCCATGCTGAGTATCATTAATCAAGCTATGCTTATCGAGATGGCTTCTTATAATCTCAGCTATAATTGACTCTAGTAATTTGCCTACAATTGAGGTCAGGCTTATTGGGCGGTAATTTGACGGTAACGACTTGTCCCCTGTTTTAAAAATAGGAATTACATTAGCCATCTTCCACATATCAGACACTGCACCTGTTTGAAGAGATAAATTAAAAATATTAGTTAATGGTTCACAGACTTCCATTTTGCATTCCTTTAGAACCCTTGAAAAAACCTCATCAGGACCCGGTGACTTATTTTGCTTCAGTCTGTCTATCTGCTTCACAACCATTTCACTAGTGACTGTGATGTTACATAATTTATCTTCTTCTGATCCACTATAAAAATTAATTACCGGAATATTATTAGTGTCTTCCTGTGTAAAAACCGAGAGAAAATAATTATTTAAAATCGAGCACATTTCATTCTCTTTGTCAGTAAGATGCCCATAGTTATTTTTAAGGGGACCTATCTTATCTCTGACTTTTGTTCTATAGACCTGGAAAAAACTTTTTGGGTTAGTTTTAGAATCCCTAGCAACTTTAATTTCATAGTCCCTTTTAGCTTTTCTTATCCCCCTTTTAATGTCCCTCTTAATGTCAATATACTGATTCATAAGATGACCCTCGCCT
The DNA here is from genome assembly GCF_038502225.1 of Cherax quadricarinatus. Lineage (NCBI taxonomy): Eukaryota > Metazoa > Arthropoda > Malacostraca > Decapoda > Parastacidae > Cherax > Cherax quadricarinatus. Next base: position 8,279 of record NW_027200299.1, on the reverse strand, counting down.
CTTTTGATACGCCTATAAATTCCTTTCTTATGCCCTAGTAGATATTTCAGCCTATTATTCATCCATTTTGGGTCATTTCTATTTGATCTAATTTCCTTATAAGGGATAAACGTTCTTTGAGCAGCATGTATTGTGTTCAGAAATCTGTCATATTGATAGCTCTCTTCGTTACCCCAGTCAACAGATGATAAGTGTTCTCTAAGCCCATCGTAATCTGCTAAGCGAAAATCTGGGACTGTTACTGAGTTATCCCTACTATCATACTTCCATTCAATTCTACATGTAATTGATTTGTGGTCGCTGGCACCCAGTTCCTCTGAAACTTCTAAATTATTAACAAGGGATTCATTGTTTGCCAGAACTAAGTCAAGCAGGTTATTACCCCTTGTAGGTTCTGTCACAAACTGCTTCAAAAAACAATCCTGAACTACTTCTAAGAAATCGTATGATTCTAAATTCCCAGTTAAGAAATTCCAATCAATATGACTAAAGTTAAAGTCTCCTAGAATTACTACATTATCGTGCCTTGTGGCCCTAACAATTTCCTCCCATAGTAGTCTCCCCTGGTCCCTATCTAAATTTTGGGGACGGTATATCACACCTAAAATTAATTTTTCATGCCCCTCTGAAAATTCTATCCAAACAGACTCTGTATGTGTTACTTCAGACTTAATACCTGTTTTTATGCAACAGTTCAAGCGATCTCGGACATACAATGCCACCCCACCCCCCTTCCCGATACTTCTATCTACTTGGAACAATTTAAAACCCTGAATGTGACATTCTGCAGGCATGTCCCGACTTTTTGAATTAAACCACGTCTCAGTAATGGCAAATACATCTATGTTACCTGCACTAGCAACTAGTCTCAACTCGTCCATCTTATTCCTAGCACTGCGACTATTTGTGTAATAAATATTTAATGACCCTCCTATCTCTTTACCCTTCCTGCTCCTTTCTGTTATTCCACTAAACCTATTACTGTCATTGTCAATTAGTGCCACTGGCTTTCCAATATCCTCCTCATTTTGCCTATTACTAGTTCTCCTAGTACTCATGTTACTACCCTGCGACTTCACAGTTTTCCCGCCAAAACCCATACCACTAACTATTCCTAGTTTAAAGACCTAACAGCTCCCTCCACTGCGTTGGCCAGTGCTCCCACCCCACAGCTAGACAAGTGAACCCCATCCCTAGCATACATGTCATTTCTGCCATAGAAGAGGTCCCAGTTGTCGATGAATGTTACAGCATTTTCCTTACAGTATTTGTCCAGCCAGCAATTAAGAACATAAGAACATAAGAAAGGAGGAACACTGCAGCAGGCCTGTTGGCCCATACTAGGCAGGTCCTTTACAATTTATGCCACTAACAAACATTTGACCAACCCAACTTTCAATGCCACCCAAGAAACAAGCTCCGATGTGCAAGTCCCACTCAAATCCAACCCCTCCCACTCATGTACTTATCCAACCTAAATTTGAAACTACCCAAAGTCCTAGCCTCAATAACCCAACTAGGTAGACTGTTCCACTCATCAACTACCCTATTTCCAAACCAATACTTTCCTATGTCCTTTCTAAATCTAAACTTATCTAATTTAAATCCATTACTGCGGGTTCTCTCTTGAAGAGATATCCTCAAGACCTTGTTAATATCCCCTTTATTAATACATATCTTCCACTTATACACTTCGATCAGGTCTCCCCTCATTCTTCGTCTAACAAGTAAATGTAACTTAAGAGTCTTCAATCTTTCTTCATAAGGAAGATTTCTAATGCTATGTATTAATTTAGTCATCCTACGCTGAATGTTTTCTAACGAAATTATGTCCCTTCTGTAATATGGAGACCAGAATTGAGCTGCATAATCTAGGTGAGGCCTTACTAATGATGTATAAAGCTGCAGTATGACCTCTGGACTTCTGTTGATTACACTTCTTGATATAAATCCCAGTAATCTATTTGCCTTATTACGTACGCTTAGGCATTGCTGTCTTGTGTACGAATGGTATATAATACCGACAAGATGAGAATAAGACACATGTGCAACATCTGGATATCTTTATTGTAGACGTTTCGCCATCCAGTGGCTTTATCAATACAAATTCTAGGACATAACTTGAAGATAGTAGAACTATGTACAGAAGATGAGGTAATCAGTCCCTCAACCTAGGAGTAGGTGCGAACAGCACCATAGTCGTGGAGATTCTGAAGCAGAAGAAAGAATCCTGGCGCTTATATAGTAACGTCAGGTGTAGCAGACGAGGGCATATTCACTGGTAGGACATGTACATAACCTTCACGACTACGACAACTACTACTACAACTAACCCATCTCTTTGGGAAGGACCTACTTCCACTGGGAATCCCGCCTACCAGTGAATATGCCCTCGTCTGCTACACCTGACGTTACTATATAAGCGCCAGGATTCTTTCTTCTGCTTCAGAATCTCCACGACTATGGTGCTGTTCGCACCTACTCCTAGGTTGAGGGACTGATTACCTCATCTTCTGTACATAGTTCTACTAACTTCAAGTTATGTCCTAGAATTTGTATTGATAAAGCCACTGGATGGCGAAACGTCTACAATAAAGATATCCAGATGTTGCACATGTGTCTTATTCTCATCTTGTCGGTATTATATACCATTCGTACACAACTTGTCAGACACTGCAACATCATGGAATCTTAATTCTGAGGACATGTACATAACCTTCACGACTACGACAACTACTACTACAACTAACCCATCTCTTTGGGAAGGACCTACTTCCACTGGGAATCCCGCCTACCAGTGAATATGCCCTCGTCTGCTACACCTGACGTTACTATATAAGCGCCAGGATTCTTTCTTCTGCTTCAGAATCTCCACGACTATGGTGCTGTTCGCACCTACTCCTAGGTTGAGGGACTGATTACCTCATCTTCTGTACATAGTTCTACTATCTTCAAGTTATGTCCTAGAATTTGTATTGATAAAGCCACTGGATGGCGAAACGTCTACAATAAAGATATCCAGATGTTGCACATGTGTCTTATTCTCAACATTGCTGTCTTGGTTTAAGGTTGCTGCTTACCATAAGAACATAAGAAAGGAGGAACACTGCAGCAGGCCTGTTGGCCCATACTAGGCAGGTCCTTTACAATTCATCCCACTAACAAACATTTGACCCACCCAATTTTCAATGCTACCCAAGAAATAAGCTCTGATGTGCAAGTCCCACTCAAGTCCAACCCCTCCCACTCATGTACTTATCCAACCTAAATTTGAAACTACCCAAAGTCCTAGCCTCAATAACCCAACTAGGTAGACTGTTCCACTCATCAACTACCCTATTTCCAAACCAATACTTGCCTATGTCCTTTCTAAATCTAAACTTATAACCCCCAAGTCCTTTTCGCAATCTGTATGGCTAAGTTCTACATTATTTAACTTATAAGTGCTAGGGTTATGGACACTCCCGAGCTTCAGAACCTTGCATTTATCTGCATTGAACTGCAGCTTCAGAACCTTGCATTTATCTGCATTGAACTGCACATTTATCTGCATTGAACTGCACCAATTGACACCAATTGCTCTGGACAACCATTCATTTCCAACTCCCCTCCTTGGCAAAATGCCACATATGACAGGTTTGCCACCCTTCTTCCTAATTATCTCTATTGCTGACCTATACCTGCTAATCAGGTCCTCACTCCTACGTCTGCCAACATCGTTGCCTCCAGCACTGAGACAGATAATAAGATTGCTCCCATTACCTCTCATGATGTCATCCAGACGGCTAACAATATCCTTCATCCCAGCCCCAGGAAAACATACTCTCTGCCTCCTACTCCTATCCTTCAAACAGAATGCCCTATCCATGTACCTAATCTGGCTATCCCCAACAACAACAATGTTTTTACCTTCTTTGGCGTCGTCCGTAGTGATGCTCCGAGTAGTCGACTCACATTCGCCAGGTAGCATTACACCACTTGTAGAATTCGTCATGACGTTCTCGATGGTCTTCGTTGGGGTTTCTAGGGATGTCTCACTCACGTCTGCCAATGCTTCCTTGGTGCTCGTTGTGGCATTCCCAGTAGAACACTCACATTCGTCAGGTAGCACCGAGAATGAGTTGGAAGTTTCCACGGCAGTCTTCTGGTTTCTCGTTGTTTCTGCCTCTCCAACCGTTTTCTTAATCTTCAGCTTGGTTCCATGTTGCCCGACCACTGACCAAGCTCCCTTCTTAACCTGGGGACTCACAACAGGTGGATTACTACGAATCCTCTTGTTCTCCTCCGTTAATCGCCGTATCTCCAGTTTAGCAACTCTGAGTTCTTCTCTCAGCTGCTGGTAAAGCTGCTCAAGAGAGGGCATCCTGGTTCAGATTCACAGAGAGCACACAAACAGGTCTTCACAGAGCTAAGTACACGTCACCACTCTAATATTACTAATATTACTGTCACGAGGGACATGGTTATTAAACAGATAGACAAACTGAAGCAAAATAAGTCCCCGGGACCCGATGAGCTGTTTTCCAGGGTACTTAAGGAATGCAAGATGGAGCTTAGTCAGCCATTAACGAGTGTATTCAATGCATCCATCCTTACCAGTGTTGTGCCAGAGTTGTGGAAGATGGCTGTTAGGTAAGACACATATGCAACAGTTAGGTATCTTTATTATGAAACGTTTCGCCTACACAGTAGGCTTCTTCAGTCAAGTACAGAAAAGTTGATAGAAGCAGAAGATACTTGAAGACGATGTAATCAGTCCATCACCCTTAAAGTTTTGAGGTGGTCAGTCCCTCAGTCTGGAGAAGAGCATTGTTCCATAGTATGAAACAATATGGAGATGAAGTGACCATTCTGTCACTTCATCTCCATATTGTTTCATACTATGGAACAATGCTCTTCTCCAGACTGAGGGACTGACCACCTCAAAACTTTAAGGGTGATGGACTGATTACATCGTCTTCAAGTATCTTCTGCTTCTATCAACTTTTCTGTACTTGACTGAAGAAGTTGTGCAAAGAAAGGTATAAAATACCGACAATATGAAAGTTAAGACACATGTGCAACATCTGGATATCTTTATTGTAGTAGACGTTTCGCCATCCAGTGGCTTTATCAATACAGATTCTAGGACATAATAGGAAGACAGTAGAACTATATACAAAAGATGAGGTAATCAGTCCCTCGGCCTTGGAGTTAGTGTTCACAGCATCGTGGTGGAGGAGAGTCTGGAGCAAAGGCAAGAAGACTGGCGCTTTTTATAGGCGTCAGTGAATGGGACGGGCAGCAGACGAGGTCAGTCACTGGTAGGCGGGATTCCCCAGTGGAAGTAGGTCCTTCCCAAAGAGATGGGTTAGTTGCAGCAGCCGTGAAGAAGGTCTTGTAGATGTCCTCTGAACCAAGATTCCATGATGTTGCAGTGTCTGACAAGTTGTGCAAAGAAAGGTATAAAATACCGACAATATGAAAGTTAAGACACATGTGCAACATCTGGATATCTTTATTGTAGTAGACGTTTCGCCATCCAGTGGCTTTATCAATACAGATTCTAGGACATAATAGGAAGACAGTAGAACTATATATAGTTCTACTGTCTTCCTATTATGTCCTAGAATCTGTATTGATAAAGCCACTGGATGGCGAAACGTCTACTACAATAAAGATATCCAGATGTTGCACATGTGTCTTAACTTTCATATTGACTGAAGAAGCCTACTGTGTAGGCGAAACGTTTCATAATAAAGATACCTAACTGTTGCATATGTGTCTTACCTAACAACCTGTCGGTATTTTATACCATTTTAATGTGGAAGATGGCTAATGTGGTTCCTATATTCAAATCAGGGGATAAGTCCTTCAAATTACCGTCCAATAAGCCTGACATCTATAGTGGGCAAGTTATTAGAATCAATTATAGCTGACATTATCAGAAGTCAGCTTGAAGAACATAACTTGATAAATGAATCTCAGCATGGATTCACGAGAGGTCGTTCCTGCCTGACAAACTTACTGACGTTCTTCAATAGAACATTTGAGGCAGTTGACAGTGATAAGGAATATGACATTGTTTATTTGGATTTTAGTAAAGCTTTCGATAGAGTACCTCACAAGAGACTCTTAAGAAAAGTGGCAGCTCATGGTATAGGAGGTAAAGTTCTAGCATGGATCGAGGCATGGCTAACCAATAGAAAGCAGAGAGTTACCATTAATGGAGTGAAATCTGAATGGGGATTAGTCACTAGTGGCGTTCCACAGGGATCAGTTTTGGGCCCTCTCTTGTTCATAATTTACATTAATGACCTTGATGAAGGGATTACGAGTGACATGAGTAAATTTGCTGATGATACAAAGATAGGCCGTATAATTCACTCTGAGGAGGATATCAATGAACTCCAGGACGATTTGGACAAATTAATGTCTTGGTCTGAAAAATGGCAGATGAAGTTCAATGTGGATAAGTGTAAGGTACTTGCCCTTGGTAATGAAAATAACCCTCGAAGCTATAATCTAGGTGAAGTATAGCTTGATCATACAGAATGTGAAAAAGACTTGGGAGTCATGGTAAGCAGAAATCTAAAGCCAAGACAGCAGTGCCTCAGTGTGCGCAACAAGGCCAACAGATTACTTGGATTTATCTCAAGAAGTATAAGTAACAGCAGTCCAAAAGTTATTTTGTTAGGTAAGACACATATGCAACAGTTAGACATCTTTATTCCGAAACGTTTCGCCTACACAGTAGGCTTCTTCAGTCGAATACAGAAAGTAGGCAGGAGCAGTAGAGATGTGAAGACGATGTAATCAGTCCATCACCCTTAAAGTCACTTTAAGGGTGATGGACTGATTACATCGTCTTCACATCTCTACTGCTCCTGCCTACTTTCTGTATTCGACTGAAGAAGCCTACTGTGTAGGCGAAACGTTTCGGAATAAAGATGTCTAACTGTTGCATATGTGTCTTACCTAACAACCTGTCGGTATTGTATACCATTTTGATGTTCAAAAGTTATTTTACAGCTCTATACATCACTAGTGAGGCCTCATTTAGATTATGCTGCTCAGTTTTGGTCTCCTTACTACAGGATGGATATAGACTCATTAGAGAGCATACAGAGAAGAATGACTAAAATGATTTACTGTGTAAGGAACCTCCCGTATGAAGATAGACTTAAAGCCTTAAATTTCCACTCTCTGGAGAGGCGTAGAACGAGAGGAGATATCATCGAAGTGTATAAGTGGATGACAGGCATAAACAAGGGAGATATTAATAAAGTACTGAGGGTGTCGAACCAGGTAAGAACCAGAAATAATGGATATAAGTTGGATAAATTTAGATTTAGAAAGGACATAGGTAAGTACTGGTTTTCTAACAGAGTTGTAGATGCGTGGAACAGTCTTCCTAATGGGGTGATAGAGGCTAGGACCTTGTGTAGCTTTAAGAAGAGACTGGACAAATATATGAGTGGGAGGGGCTGGGTTTGATTGGTGTCATTGGGTACGGGAGTTATTTCTTGGGTGGCTTTAGGTAGAGATCGTATGGGCCTCGTATGGGCCAGTAGGCCTTCTGCAGTGTTCCTACATTCTTATGTTCTTATGTTCTTATGTAAATAGTGTGCTGAAAATATCTAGCCTAGACAGGACTCGCAGCAATGGTTTTAAGTTGGAAAAATTCAGATTCAGGAAGGATATAGGAAAGTACTGGTTTGGTAATAGAGTTGTGGATGAGTGGAACAAACTCCCAAGTGCAGTTATAGAGGCCAGAACGTTGTGTAGCTTTAAAAATAGGTTGGATAAATACATGAGTGGATGTGGGTGGGTGTGAGTTGGACCTGATAGCTTGTGCTACCAGGTCGGTTGCCGTGTTCCTCCCTTAAGTCAATGTGACCTGACCTGACTAGGTTGGGTGCATTGGCTTAAGCCGGTAGGAGACTTGGGCCAGTAGGCCTTCTGCAGTGTTCCTTCGTTCTTATGTTCTTCTTGTGATAGAACCTTGGGTAGCTTTAAGAAGAGACTGGACAAATGTATGAGTGGGAGGGGCTGGGTTTGATTGGTGTCAAGGGGTGCGGGAGTTGTTTCTTGAGTAGCTTTGGGTAGATGTCGTTTTGATAAGGACCTGCCTCGTATGGGCCAGTAGGCCTTCTGCAGTGTTCCTACATTCTTATGTTCTTATGTTATCAACTTAGGTTGGATAAGTACATGAGTGGGAGGGGTTGAATTTGAGTGGGACTTGCACGTCAGAGCTTATTCCTTGGGTAGCATAGAAAATTGGGTTGGGCAAATGTTTT
>NW_027200298.1:0-22141 GCF_038502225.1 Cherax quadricarinatus | reverse complement strand
GTCCATCTTATTCCTAGCACTACGGCAATTAGCATAATAAACATTGAAAGACTCTCCTTTCTCTTTACCCTTCCTGCTCATTTCTATTTTTCTACTAAACCTATTACTGTCCTTATCACCCAAGGTCCCTGGCTTTTTAATATCTATCTCATTCTTATTATTACTAGTTCCACTAGAACTCGTAATATTACTACACTGGGACTTCACTGTTTTCCTGCCAAAACCCATACCACTAACTATTCCTAGTTTAAAGTCCTAACTGCTCTCTCCACTGCAGTTGCCAGTGCTCCCACCCCACACCTAGATAAGTGAACCCCATCCCTAGCATACATGTCATTTCTGCCATAGAAGAGGTCCCAGTTGTCAACGAATGTTACCGCATTTTCCTTACAGTATTTGTCCAGCCAGCAATTGACACCAATTGCCCTGGACAACCATTCATTTCCAACTCCCCTCCTTGGCAAAATACCACATATGAGAGGGTTCCCACCCTTACTTCTAATTATTTCTATTGCTGACCTATACCTGCTAATCAGGTCCTCACTCCTACGTCTGCCAACATCGTTGCCTCCAGCACTGAGACAGATAATAGGATTGCTCCCATTACCTCTCATGATGTCATCCAGACGGCTAACAATATCCTCCATCCCAGCCCCAGGAAAGCAAACTCTCTGTCTCCTACTCCTGTCCTTCAAGCAGAACGCCCTATCCATATACCTAACTTGGCTATCCCCAACAACAACAATATTCTTACCTTCCTTAATGTCTTTCGTCGTGACGTTCCCAGTAGTCGACTCACATTCGTCGGGTAGCACTGAGAATGTATTGGAGTTTTCCACAACAGTTTCCACGGCAGTCTCTTTCTTCTTCATCGTTTCTACCTTTCCATTCGTCTTCTTGATCGTCAACTTCTTTCCCTGCTGTCCAGCCACTGACCAGTTTCCCTTCTTGACCTGAGGACTCAAAACAGGAGGACTACTCCGAATCTTTTTGTTTTCCTCGGTCAGTCGCCGAATTTCCATATTCGCCAACCTCAATTCTTCCTTAAGCTGTTGGTAAAGTTGCTCGATGGAGGGCATCTTGCTTCAATTCTAGAGAGCGCACAAACAGGTCTTCACAGAGCCAAGTACACGTCAACACTGCGCAAAAGCCAACTCAATCAGGAGCTACTGCGCAGCACGTCCGCACGGCCCAATAAGGATGCGAACACTCAGACTATGGAACAGGACTCTTCTCCAGGCTGAGGGACTGACAACATCAAATCTATGTCTTCAAGGGTGATGGACTGATTACATCGTCTTCACATCTCTACTACATTCATCTGGGAATTGCAGGTTGTACACTATGGCTCCACAGTGATTACCTTCAAGGTAGATCTTTAAGTGTAGTTCTCAATGGAAAAGAGTCAGCAAGACATTCTGCTGGGACAAGTGTTCCGCAAGCATTTGTACTTGGGCCACTGTTATGGAATGTCTACTTTAATGACCTTCATCTAATCCCAGAATTCCATGCATTTACCGATGAATGCACTTTGACATTTACTTATCCAAGAGAGGAAATGCCAGGTGCTGTAAGCTACTTGAATCACCAGCTAACAGCTATATCAGCCTGGGGAAACCGATGGCAGGTCATATTTGCTCCTGTGAAAACGCACATGATGATGGTCTCTAAACACCATGATGCTAATGCCGGAGCAGTAGTAAGTATTAATGGGAGTGTTGGTTCTTGAGGACGAAGTTGATATCCTTTTGGTGAAATATGACTCCATACTGACCATACGGCCAAGAAGCTTACAGCACTTCGACGTATATCGCATCTGCTCGACAGTAGAGAGATTGCAAGATTCAGTACGAGGCACAAGTACGCTCACACCTTGAATATGTTCCACTTTCTTGAAATACCTGCCCCTCATCTCATCTGTGATTTCTAGACAGAGTAGAGAACAGAGCAAGACGCCTCATCTCTCGCCTGGACCCAGCCTGGGTAGATCTGTCTTTTCAGCAGAGTCTTCAACACCGGAGGGATGAGGGCGGCCTTACTGTTATGTACAAGGCCAACATTGTCAAAGTACCACACTTAGCTCCACTCTGAGGATAGTGAGAACTGAACTTATACACAACAAGACGGGCAGCAGTAACTTCACTTTGACTGTCCCCTTCTTCCGACCATCGCTACATCTGAGGTCATATATTTCCAGGATGACTCGAGTCTGGAACATGATGGTACTGTATAATGATATCGAAATAAAGTCAGTTGATCAAATGAAATTCCAGGCCCACAGATGGTTCCAACTTCATCCTGTTCCCTATTTGTATATCTCATAACAATAAAAAAGTTTTAAATTAGCTGGTGTAGGTAACAGTTCTATTCTTATAAAAAGAGTTAAGAATCCTTAAACTAACCGTGTTAAACCCTGTATAAAGAGAGAGAGAGAGAGAGAGAGAGAGAGAGAGAGAGAGAGAGAGAGAGAGAGAGAGAGAGAGAGAGAGAGAGAGAGAGAGAGAGAGATAGACAGACAGACAGACAGACAGACAGACAGACAGACAGACAGATAAACATACAAAATTCTGGAAAGTAAAGGGAGAGAGTAATCAACTTATGCTCAAGTAGGCAAGGAAGTAGAAGAAAGAATGAAGGGTAAAAGACCCTGATGAATTTAGGGTAGAGAGAGGAAAACTGAGAAAGGGCTAAATGACAAACAGAGGTTTAATTAAAGAGACCACGAGAGGAAAGAAGACAGGAGGAGGGACAACACACTAGTGACATGATAAGTTTAATGGAAGCTGAGAGTGAAACTACCAAAAGCTACTTTTTTATGGTGGAGGAAACATGTTAGGAATATATGTAGAGGGAAGAACAAGACCATGAAGAATATTGTTTACAAGCCCAGAAACAAGGAATCTAGAACAAGACTATGTATAATACTGTTTACAAGCCCAGAAACAGCGAATCTAGAGATTAAAAGCTGATCGAAGCAGAGGAGCTCTGGCAAATTCAACACAATGTATATTAAGACAGAACAGAGTTAAAGTGAAGGCAGCAGAAGCAGAGGAATGAAACAAGGGTCTGACTAAATATTTTGCATGGGGGAAAATTCAACAGATGAAAAGAATTCAGATAATGACCCAACACCACACACAATTCGTCTCAGTTTATCGTGAAGTAAAGAAGGAAAGCAGCTTAGAGAGCAGCAAGAAACAGAAAAATCAGAGTGTGATACTCAACTGTTAATGGAATCCCCCACAAATGTGAAAACACGAAAGACAGAGCATGAGAGAAAAAATCTGATATTATAGCTCTTACAGAGGCGAATCTCTCAGGAATAATAACAAATGTGATATTTCCAGAAAGCTACCAAACAGTGGGAGAAAAGGGGAAAACAAATGAGCCTTCCAGATGATGATCCTCTCATGGACATCCAATAAGAGTTTACAAGAGCAACTGTACTTTCCAGTCCATTCCATTTCTTTATAATTAAAAGCACCTCAACAATTTTTGAGTAATCTAAGACAATCTTATTCAAATTATTTGATTTCTGCTATTTAAGTAGTATGACATATCAGCACTGACAGTAATAACGGAATATCAAAAATTTAATTAGAACTGATATAAAATTTAGTATCAGAAGCTATTGATCAAAGAGGTTAATTATATGTCTTGTTTTACAGAAATACATTTATTTATATTATTTAGTAAATTTAATTATATATTATATAAAATATAATACTATATAATATATAAGGTGTGTGATAAGCTGTCAGAGAGTTTCCTTAGAATAGCGATATTAAAATAATATGCGAAATATAATAATTCTTACTTTTAATAATCATTGAAATTATTTATAACCTTAGGTAGAATAATGACCTTATCCAGTAACAGTAATGAACCACAAGATTAATTAATATATGCATAGTAATGACTACAAAAACATACAAAAATAATGACTATGCTTGAAAGTCTGGCACACTATGAAGTGTAACAACCAAAAGGGAATGACAGCAGAGCCAACAGTAACAGCTATCTGCAAAATATCCACGACGGAAGTTATCCACCTGAAGCTATCAGATATAAGCACGTCTACTGTCACTTGGGATCTGTGTGCAATATGGTTATTTTAGGAAGGTTTCGGTCATGTGACCGAGACCTTCAGCTAGCTTACCATTCCACCACTTTAAAAAATATGATAATAATTATAACCATTAAGAATTAATTGCGTGTGCAAAACGATCACCAAGTTACGAGATCTGAGAGAGGAGTGAGATTAGTGATATTCCATAAAATACTGTATCACCAGAAGTGATCGAAGTATGTCAGTTGCTTCGGTCAAGTGTTAAGAAATCCTCTCTTATCAGTTGTCCGAAGTATTATAAAACAACAAAGAGAAATCATCACAAGTGCGGTCAACAGGCCACCAATGGCGTCATAAAGAAGATGGCGTCATAAAGAAGATGGCGTCATAAAGAAGATGGCGTCATAAAGAAGATGGCGTCATAAAGAAGATGGCGTCATAAAGAAGATGGCGTCATAAAGAAGATGGCGTCATAAAGAAGATGGCGTCATAAAGAAGATGGCGTCATAAAGAAGATGGCGTCATAAAGAAGATGGCGATGGCGTCATAAAGAAGATGGCGTCATAAAGAAGATGGCGTCATAAAGAAGATGGCGTCATAAAGAAGATGGCGTCATAAAGAAGATGGCGTCATAAAGAAGATGGCGTCATAAAGAAGATGGCGTCATAAAGAAGATGGCGTCATAAAGAAGATGGCGTCATAAAGAAGATGGCGTCATAAAGAAGATGGCGTCATAAAGAAGATGGCGTCATAAAGAAGATGGCGTCATAAAGAAGATGGCGTCATAAAGAAGATGGCGTCATAAAGAAGATGGCGTCATAAAGAAGATGGCGTCATAAAGAAGATGGCGTCATAAAGAAGATGGCGTCATAAAGAAGATGGCGTCATAAAGAAGATGGCGTCATAAAGAAGATGGCGTCATAAAGAAGATGGCGTCATAAAGAAGATGGCGTCATAAAGAAGATGGCGTCATAAAGAAGATGGCGTCATAAAGAAGATGGCGTCATAAAGAAGATGGCGTCATAAAGAAGATGGCGTCATAAAGAAGATGGCGTCATAAAGAAGATGGCGTCATAAAGAAGATGGCGTCATAAATTAGATTCATAATCAAGATGGCGTCTAAAGAAGATGGCGTCATAAAGCGCCTGGGGAGGGATGTGGAAGGCATTCAGGCTTAATTCAAGGAACTAGAGCACAGATCCAATTTCCTAAATCAAGAGCCCCTCACCAACATCAAGGAACCTTCCTTGAGGGGAGATGGCGTCAGAGTGTCAGTTCCGTGACTTCTGCTGCGTCGGTTCTAAGGAATAAGGAATAAGATATTTTATGTTACAGTGATTGGACCTATGTCGCATAATCACATACAATCACATATCATTATAGAACATTACTTGACATCACATTCGTATAACACATTGTACTTTATTCTGAGTAATGAACCGACAGTCACGTGAGACGGTAGATATCCTTAGTGACTCTGCACAGGAATTCTTAGAACTAATATTCAGTAATAATAGTAATAATACCCTAATAATAATAATAATAATAATAATAATAATAATAATAATAATAATAATAATAATAATAATAATAATAATAATAAACAGTAGTCCGTACAGGAATTAGTAATTAGTTCGTATACTATTTAGTTGTTATTCTGTCCTACACTTTTTTCAGGTGTCTGAGTGACAATACGATGTTATTTTCAACACTCAAAGACAAGAACAAACTTTCCATTGGTATAAGTGATGTACATAAGAAAAAAAAGCCCGTCTTTATAAAGCTGACTCGTCTTTATGAAGTTGTCTCTGGTGTTAAATAATAAAACAGCACACGTCACTGTGACAGAAGCCACTGTCCTAAAACCCGTTTAAAGTGATTAAGTCACTTAAGTTTTCTTACCTGTCTTTCTGTCAGCACACAACTCTCTTCTGTCCTAATCCTATCCTTCCCCTTCCTGTTATTGATAGTCTCTCTTCCCAAACATTTCCATATCTCTAAGACACTGTTTCTCTTAAAAAAAAAAAAGTTTCCTTAAACTATTATTTTTTTTGCCGTAATTACCATAAATATGTGAAAAAATCCCCAACAGAATTTAAAAAAAAATAATAAGGATTCCCTTGAGCCATTCTATCATCGTGAAATATCCGATTCTAGGTAATTCTGCCAAAATTACACTCGGTGATATATAATACAAGCAAGCGTAGCGAGTAGCAGGTATGTACTGTACTGTTCTCTTCTGTGCTGCAGTACTGGTCTTCTGTGTTACAGTACTGGTCTTCTGTGTTACAGTACTGGTCTTCTGTGTTACAGTACTGGTCTTCTGTGTTACAGTACTGGTCTTCTGTGTTACTGTACTGGTCTTCTGTCAGTACTGTGTTACAGTACTGGTCTTCTGTGTTACAGTACTGGTCTTCTGTGTTACAGTGGTCTTCTGTGTTACAGTACTGGTCTTCTGTGCTACAGTACTGGTCTTCTGTGTTACTGTACTGGTCTACTGTGCTACAGTACTGGTCTTCTGTGCTGCAGTACTGGTCTTCTGTGCTGCAGTACTGGTCTTCGGTGCTACAGTACTGGTCTTCTGTGCTGCAGTACTGGTCTTCTGTGTTGCAGTACTGATTTGCTGTGTTACTCCACTGTACTGTTCCCAGTACAGTAGAGTTAGTACTTTTCTTCTGTGTTACTGTTCTGTTCTGTGTTACTGTTCTGTTCTGTGTTGCTGTTCTTTTCTGTGTTACTGTACTGTGCTTCTGTGTTTCAGTACTATTGTGCTCTTCTGTACTGCTATAATGAACTGTTCTTCTATGTTACTGTACTGCACTGTTCTTTTATGTTACTTTGTTGTTCTTTTGTGTTACTGCACTGTACTCGTCTTCTGTGTTACTCTTCTGTTTTATCCGTGTTTTTGTTTATGTACTGTACTGTTCCTCAGTGTTACTCAAGTGTTCTTCTGTGTCACTGTATTGTTCTTCTGTGTTACTTTACTGTTTTTTTTGTGTGTAACAGTACTAGTCTTCTATGTTACTGTACTGGTATTTAGTGTTAATGTGCATTAACATCTCCATACAAGGCAGGTGAAATTGCGACTCTGGAGAGTGTACAGGGAACCTCTACTGCACACATAAGTTCCGTCAAACACCTGAACTCCTGGAAACGCTTGGAAAGACTTGACTTGTACACACTGGAGCGCAGGCGAGAGTCATACATCATAACCTACACCTGAAAAATCCTAGAGGGACTGGTCCCTAATCTGGACACAGAAATCACTCCATACTTAAGCAAAAGAGTCGGCAGGCGGTGCAACATACCCGCACTGAAGAGTAGGGGCGCCACTGATACACTAAGGGAAAACACAATAAGTGTCCGGGGCCCATGACTGTTCAACGGCCTCCCACTAGACATAAGGGGAATTACCAATAGACTCGTGGCTGCCTTCAAGAGGGAGCTGGACAGATACTTTAATTAAGTCAGTGCCGGATCAGCCAGGCTATGGCTCATACCATTGGACTATGTGTGGCCAATAGTAACAGTTTAGTTGATCAGGCCCTAATCCACCGGAACGCCTGGTCATGGACTGGGCCACGGAGGCGTAGGTCCCCGGAATACCCCCCAGGTAGACTACAGGTAGTACTGGTCTTGAATGTTGCAGCATTGTAATTGTGATTTAATTGTCTTGTGTTATTGTATTGTTCTTCTGTGTTACTGTACTATTTTTTTTATTTGTGTTTTTTAAATATATTTTACAGTTCTATCTAACACTGTGTACGGCTTTGATCTGTTTCACTAGCACAGGCTGGTACCAAAGTTACACTTGTGTTTCACTAGCACAGGCTGGTACCAAAGTTACACTTGTGTTTCACTAGCACAGGCTGGTACCAAAGTTACACTTGTGTTTCACTAGCACAGGCTGGTACCAAAGTTACACTTGTGTTTCACTAGCACAGGCTGGTACCAAAGTTACACTTGTGTTTCACTAGCACAGGCTGGTACCAAAGTTACACTTGTGTTTCACTAGCACAGGCTGGTACCAAAGTTACACTTGTGTTTCACTAGCACAGGCTGGTACCAAAGTTACACTTGTGTTTCACTAGCACAGGCTGGTACCAAAGTTACACTTGTGTTTCACTAGCACAGGCTGGTACCAAAGTTACACTTGTGTTTCACTAGCACAGGCTGGTACCAAAGTTACACTTGTGTTTCACTAGCACAGGCTGGTACCAAAGTTACACTTGTGTTTCACTAGCACAGGCTGGTACCAAAGTTACACTTGTGTTTCACTAGCACAGGCTGGTACCAAAGTTACACTTGTGTTTCACTAGCACAGGCTGGTACCAAAGTTACACTTGTGTTTCACTAGCACAGGCTGGTACCAAAGTTACACTTGTGTTTCACTAGCACAGGCTGGTACCAAAGTTACACTTGTGTTTCACTAGCACAGGCTGGTACCAAAGTTACACTTGTGTTTCACTAGCACAGGCTGGTACCAAAGTTACACTTGTGTTTCACTAGCACAGGCTGGTACCAAAGTTACACTTGTGTTTCACTAGCACAGGCTGGTACCAAAGTTACACTTGTGTTTCACTAGCACAGGCTGGTACCAAAGTTACACTTGTGTTTCACTAGCACAGGCTGGTACAGTCCCTTACCTGGAGGTTACCTGGAGGTTATTCCGGGGATCAACGCCCCCGCGGCCCGGTCCACGACCAGGCCTCCCGATGGATCAGGGCCTGATCAACTAGGCTGTTACTGCTGGCCGCACGCAGTCCGACGTACGAGCCACAGCCCGGCTGATCCGGCACTGACTTTAGGTATCTGTCCAGCTCTCTCTTGAAGGCAGCCAGGGGTTTATTGGCAATTCCCCTAATGCTTGATGGGAGGCTGTTGAACAGTTTTGGGCCCCGGACACTTATGGTGTTTTCTCTTAGTGTACCAATGGCGCCCCTACTTTTTATTGGCGGCATTTTGCATCGCCTGCCCAGTCTTTTACTTTCGTAGGGAGTGATTTCTGTGTGCAGATTTGGGACCATTCCTTCCAAGATTTTCCAAGTGTAGATTATGATATATCTCTCCCTCCTGCGTTCCAACGAGTACAAGTCAAGTGCTTTCAAGCGTTCCCAGTAGTTAAGGTGCTTGACAGAACTTATACGTGCAGTAAAGGATCTATGGGAGATTCCTCTTTTTCTGTAGTAATTACACGTTATCTAGACTTGTAATTAACTGAAGTGTTGTTGATAGACATTGATGTGTATGAATAAATGCTTATTTTCGCCTCTAAATGTTAAGGGAGGTACCTGATAGGGTTACTTGACCAGTAAAGACGCATGGACCAGTAAAGACGCATGGACCAGTAAAGACGCATTTTTGGTAAAAATACTATAAAGAAAAACCTAAAAACGCAAACTGACTTCCGTTTGTAGGTTTTAAAAGCACTTTGTCCTGTCTTTAAGTCTTTATCATTTCAATAACAGATCTCAATTGATTGATGTTCTACATCACTTCCGTCGCAAATGCTTAGTTTTCAAGTTGCGACGGAAGTGATGTAGAACATCAATTAATTTACTACATATTTCCCCAGAAACACATAAGCCACATCAGAAAATCGTTGGTTGGGTGAAACTGAAAATTGTCCCTGCATTCTTTAATTCTCATGTCCTTATCTATGGTGGTAGGCCATATATCATGCAAAACATAATGATTAGTTTAGTTATGAAAATGGTAATATAAATACCATTGTGCATTGTTCTTGGACTCAGTATGATTTCTGTTTAAGTAAATTGGAGATCAAGGAGGATGAATTAGTAAAATATTCGTAGCCCAAATCACTAACCTAATCTATGGTAAAAGTTCTGTATATGACTCCTTTCTGGTAACGTTTTGAATTTTTAGATGCGCAGCCAGAGGAAAGGGGGCTACAAGGGCCGTATCCCCCCAATTGACAGAAAAAAATTTGTAATAATAATTAAAAAATTAATAATAATTGATAATGAAAAATTTGTATTTGCATGATTACAGACAGTGATACATCCTCATTATGGCATCTCGTGAACGTGATGTTGGACGTTCTTATGCGAGTGGGTCACAGAAAAGAAAGAAGAAAATTCAAGAAGAAGAACAGAAAAAGAAAGATGTAGGAAGCTGCAGAAAGATCACAGACATATGCTCACGAAAACAGTTTCTGATGTTACCAGTACAGTTGAATCTGCAGATACGTCAGCTCATACAGGAAGCCCTCCCTCCATTATTTCTCAGCCAGCATCTACTTCTTTTGTGTCTCCTCTCAATGTCTCAACGGACATTTCATCCACAGGATTTGTCTTAAAAGATCCTGCCTCATGGCCAAATGTAATCCCAGATTCTCTACGTAATGCTTTCATTGAAGAAAACTTCAGTCAAACTCTGAACATTGACTTTAGGAAATCAGCAAGGATTTATGATGATGGAAGTCGTCGTTGTTTAAAGTCATCTATGTTTTATAGGAAGCTTGCAAATTCAGAAACTGTGAAAAGATCATGGATGGTATACTCTGAAAGCTCAGGAAAAGTGTACTGTTCAGCATGCAAGCTATTTTCTACCAAAGAAAATACCTTCACACAGGGGTTCAATGACTGGAAAAATTCCAAGCATTTCGAGGAACATGAAAACAGCACCACTCACAGGAGCTGCATTTTAGCCAGTGTATTTCGTGCACAGAAAAAAAGGCTTATTGGATTCTCATTTGGAAAATCAAACTGAAAAAGAGCGCACTTATTGGAGAAAAGTTCTAGAAAGAGTTGTTGCTGTTGTAAAATTCTTAGCTCTAAGAGGACTTGCTTTCCGTGGAGAAAATGAGGATTTTGGTTCGGAAAACAATGGCAATTTCCTAGGGATCATAGAATTGCTAGCACAATTCGATCCATTCTTAGCAAATCATGTGTCACGCCTTGGGAATGCAGGAAGAGGCACTGTATCTTACATGTCATCTACTATATGCAATGAATTTATTGAACTGATGACTAAGAAGGTCCTCAATAACATCATAGCAGCTGTGAAAACTGCAAAATACTTTGCAATAAGTGTAGATTCAACACCAGATATTTCACATACAGATCAATTGACATTCATTGTTCGCTTTGTCGACTCCAGTGGTAAGCCTGTAGAGCGCTTTATAAAATTCATTCCTCTTTCAGGCCATGATGGAGAAACAATGATGAATGTAGTACTGGATACTCTGCTTGAACATGATCTCTCTATTATGGATTGCCGTGGCCAGAGCTACGACAATGCAAGTAACATGTCGGGTAAATATAATGGATTGCAAGCCCGTATCAAGCAAATCAACCCACTTGCTGAATATGTGCCCTGCTCAGCACATTCTCTTAATCTTGTTGGGTCATGTGCTGCGGAGTGTTGTGTCGCTGCAGTTTCATTTTTTGGACTTTTACAAGCACTCTTTAATTTTTTCTCTGCTTCAACGCATCGGTGGAGTATACTCAAGTCAACCATTCATGGAGATGTCATCAAATCATTATCAACAACAAGGTGGTCAGCGCAGCATGATGCAACACATGCTTTGAAAGACAGCTTTGCTGAAATACGTTCTGCTTTGATCCAAATAGCAGAGGATGAAGACCAGACAGCAACTACAAGAAGCGAAGCAGCCAGCTTAGCATCAAAATTGGAAGATTTTGAATTGGCCTTACTCTGTGTGCTTTGGGACTGTATACTGGAACGGTTAAATGCCACGAACAAGACACTTCAGAAAATTGAAATTGAAATGGCTACTTGTGCTAACCTCTATGCAGGCTTAGTGGAATTTGTAAGCTCACTTCGCAATGATGAAGCTTTTGAAATGTTTGAAGAGAAAGCTAAACTGCTGGTGAAAGACTACAGTTACCGGGCTGATCATCAGCGGTCAAGGAAGAGGAAACGCAATTTTGAAGAGCCAGACAATGAAATTGTGTTGCTACCAAGGCAGAAATGTAAGACAGCTACATACTTCGTCATTCTGGATTCACTGATTACAGAATTGGTGAAAAGAAAAGAAATCTACCAGAATCTCAATGACAAGTTTGGATTTCTGTTCAAAATTACTACTATGCCAGATGCAGAATTGAGAGAAGCTGCATTAAAGTTGCAACAACACCTTTCAGCAGATGTTCAGGACACATTTGTTGAAGAAATAGTTCATTTTTCTGGGTATATGAATCAGATTAAAGCTCCACCTGAAAAATGTGCGCCCTCAGCTGCTTTGAAACATTTAAGAAATGCAGGTATCTCAGAAACCTTCCCTAATGTTGACATAGTGTATCGCCTTTACCTAACACTTCCAGCTACTAACTGTGAAGGAGAACGTTCATTTTCTGTTTTGAAAAGAGTGAAAAACCAGCTCCGTTCAACAATGAGCCAAGACAAATTGTGTAACCTAGCCTTGTTGACCATTGAGTCTGATCTAACAAGAAATATTGATTTTCAGAATATAATTGATGATTTTGCCAATATGAAATCCAGAAAAAAGTTTATTTAAGAAGTGCCTGTGAATATAAACAATTCTTTACTTTCTTGAGTTTATATGATTTGATAGTCTTATGCATGATGCAATGATAACAATAATGGTCAGTGATTTATAAAGGGAATAATAGTGCTGTAGTGGTTATGCTGAATATAATAGGTACATGATGTCACTACTTTAATAGCCTAATCTAGTAATACTATGCTGTCTTGAGTTTATTCTCTTTAAAATGCATGATTTAACAAGATAGTTATAATGGCTGTTGGTAAATGGTTTTGGTTGTCTTGATGTACTTTCCCTATTAAATTTAATCTAAATAGCCAGAATGTATTTAATTAGACCTTAAACAGGCTCACACCGACCCCATCCCCCCCCCAAGCTGGAAGGGGTCGCTTCGCTTACCCGTAACTCAAAGGGGCCCCGCCAATCTGAATAGCCTAGGGCCCGGAGACTTCTTAATCCGGCCCTGTATGTGTGTGTGTGTGTGTGTGTGTGTGTGTGTGTGTGTGTGTGTGTGTGTGTGTGTGTGTGTGTGTGTGTGTGTGTGTGTGTGTGTGTGTGTGTGTGTGTGTGTGTGTGTGTACTCACCTATTTGTACTCACCTATTTGTGGTTGCAGGGGTCGAGTCATAGCTCCTGGCCCCGCCTCTTCACTGATTGCTACTAGGTCCTCTCTCTCCCTGCTCCATGAGCTTTATCATACCTCGCCTTAAAACTATGTATGGTTCCCGCCTCCACTACTTCACTTTCTAGGCTATTCCACGGCCTGACTACTCTATGACTGAAGAAATACTTCCTAACATCCCTTTGATTCATCTGAGTCTTCAACTTCCAATTGTGACCTCTTGTGTCTGTGTCCCATCTCTGGAACATCCCGTCTTTGTCCACCTCGTCTATTCCGCGCAGTATTTTATATGTCGTTATCATGTCTCCCCTGACCCTCCTGTCCTCCAGTGTCGTCAGGCCGATTTCCCTCAACCTTTCTTCGTAGGACAATCCCCGTAGCTCTGGGACTAGTCTTGTTGCAAACCTTTGCACTTTCTCTAATTTCTTGACGTGCTTGACTAGGTGTGGATTCCAAACTGGTGCTGCATACTCCAGTATGGGCCTGACGTAAATGGTATACAGAGTCTTGAACGACTCCTTACTGAGGTATCGGAACGCTATCCGTAGGTTTGCCAGGCGCCCGTATGCTGCAGCAGTTATCTGATTGATGTGCGCCTCAGGAGATATGCTCGGTGTTATACTCACCCCCAGATCTTTTTCCTTGAGTGAGGTTTGCAGACTTTGGCCATCTAAACTATATTGTGTCTGCGGTCTTCTTTGCCCTTCCCCAATCTTCATGACTTTGCATTTGGCAGGGTTAAACTCAAGGAGCCAGTTGCTGGACCAGGCTTGTAGCCTGTCCAGGTCTCTTTGTAGTCCTGCCTGATCCTCATCCGATTTGATTCTTCTCATTAACTTCACATCATCCGCAAACAAGGACACTTCTGAGTCTATCCCTTCCGTTATGTCATTCACATATACCAAGAACAGCACAGGTCCTAGGACTGACCCCTGTGGAACCCCGCTTGTCACAGGCGCCCACTCTGACACCTCGTCACGTACCATGACTCGTTGTTGCCTCCCTGTCAGGTATTCTCTGATCCATTGCAGTGCCTTTCCTGTTATGTGTGCCTGATCCTCTAGCTTTTGCAGTAACCTCTTGTGAGGAACTGTGTCGAAGGCCTTCTTGCAGTCCAAAAAAATGCAGTCGATCCACCCCTCTCTCTCTTGTCTTACTTCTGTCACCTTGTCATAAAACTCTAGTAGGTTTGTGACACAGGATTTTCCCTCCCTGAAACCATGCTGGTTGTCAATTATACACTTGTTTCTTTCCAGGTGCTCCACAGTTGGGTGTGTGTGTATGTGTGTGTGTGTATGTGTGTGTGTGTGTACTCACCTATTTGTACTCACCTATTTGTGGTTGCAGGGGTCGAGTCTTAGCTCCTGGCCCCGCCTCTTCACCGGTTGCTACTGGGCCCTCTCTCTCCCCGCTCCATGAGCTTTATCAAACCTCGTCTTAAAACTGTGTATGGTTCCTGCCTCCACTACGTCATTTTCTAGGCTATTCCACTGCCTTACAACTCTATGACTGAAGAAATACTTCCTACTATCTCTCTGACTCATTTGTGTCTTCAACTTCCAATTGTGGCCTCTTGTTTCTGTGTCCCCTCCCTGGAACATCCTGTCTTTGTCCACCTTGTCTATTCCACGCAGTATTTTATATGTCGTTATCATGTCTCCCCTGACCCTCCTGTCCTCCAGTGTCGTCAGGCCGATTTCCCTTAATCTTTCTTCATAGGACATTCCCCTTAGCTCTGGAACTAACCTTGTCGCAAACCTTTGTACTTTCTCTAGTTTCTTGACGTGCTTTATCAAGTGCGGGTTCCAAACAGGTGCTGCATACTCCAGTATGGGCCTGACATACACGGTGTACAGTGTCTTGAATGATTCCTTACTAAGGTATCGGAATGCTGTTCTCAGGTTTGCCAGGCGCCCATATGCTGCAGCAGTTATCTGATTGATGTGTGCTTCCGGAGACATGCTCGGTGTTATACTCACCCCAAGATCTTTCTCCTTGAGTGAGGTTTGCAGTCTTTGGCCACCTAGCCTATACTCTGTCTGTGGTCTTCTGTGCCCTTCCCCTATCTTCATGACTTTGCATTTGGCAGGATTAAATTCGAGAAGCCATTTGCTGGACCAGGTGTCCAGTCTGTCCAGGTCTCTTTGAAGTCCTGCCTGGTCCTCATCAGATTTAATTCTCCTCATTAACTTCACATCATCTGCAAACAGGGACACTTCTGAGTCTAACCCTTCCGTCATGTCGTTCACATATACCAAAAATAGCACTGGTCCTAGGACCGACGCCTGTGGGACCCCGCTCGTCACAGGTGCACACTGTGATACATCATTACGTACCATGACTCGTTGTTGCCTCCCTGTCGTTCCGTTCCAGGTGCTCCACCACTCTCCTCCTGATAATCTTCTCCATAATTTTGCATACTATACACGTCAATGACACAGGTCTATAGTTTAGTGCCTCTTTTCTGTCTCCTTTTTTAAAAATGGGAACTACATTTGCCGTCTTCCATACCTCAGGTAGTTGCCCAGTTTCCAGGGACGTGTTGAAGATTGTGGTAAGTGGCACGCACAACATATCTGCTCCCTCTCTAAGGACCCACGGGGAGATGTTGTCCGGTCCCATTGCCTTTGAGGTATCGATGTCCCTTAGCAGTTTCTTCACCTCCTCCTCATCTGTATGTATGTCGTCCAACACTTGTTGGTGTATTCCTTGCTGGTGTCCCCATCTGGTCTGTCCCCCCAGAGTCCTTCCTGTCTCTACTGTAAATACTTCCTTAAATCTCGTGTTGAGCTCCTCACATACCTCTTGATCGTTTCTTGTGAGTTCTCCACCTTCTTTCCTCAGCCTTATCGTCGCTGGGCCTCCCTCCTTATCTCTGCATACTCGTTTCTGGCTCTTCTACTAATCTCCTTGTTTTCCTGGGTCCTATGCCTCCTGTACCTTTTCCATTCTCTGTTGCACTTAGTTTTTGCCTCCCTACACCTTCGGGTAAACCATGGACTCGTTTTGGTCTTCCTATTATTTCTGTTTCCCTTGGGAACAAAACTTTCCTCTGCCTCCTTGCACTTTGTTGCCACATATTCCATCATCTCGTTTACTGATTTTCCTACCATTTCTCTGTCCCACTGAACCTCCTGCAGGAAGTTTCTCATACCTGTGTAGTCCCCCCTTTTATAGTTTGGCCTGTTCCCTTCAGTTCCTGTTACCTTCTCCACTTGTAACTCTACTATATAGTCAAAACTCAGAACCACGTGATCGCTAGCTCCACGGGGCCTCTCGTAAGTGTGTGTGTGTGTGTGTGTGTGTGTGTGTGTGTGTGTGTGTGTGTGTGTGTGTGTGTGTGTGTGTGTGTGTGTGTGTGTGTGTGTGTGTGTGTGTGTGTATGTATGTGGGTGTGTGTGTGTGTGGGGGTGTGTGTGTGGGTGTGTGTGGGTGCGCGTGCGCTCATTAATTCACGTAATCACAGGAATCGAAGTGTAGCTCCTGGCTCCGTCTCTTGTTTCATGCCAGACTGACTTATGGCCTCATGATCCCTATCGTACCTGGTCTGAAAACCATGTTTAGAACTTGCCTCATCCACGTCTTCACTGAGGTCAGCTTATTTTCTGACCTGCCTCCGGCTGTAGAAATACTTTCTGAAACCCCTGTGGTTCGTCTTCTAACTGTGACACCAAAACAGTCCATTCCTTTATGCTAAGTTATTTCTTCTGAATGCTGTGTATGTCATCATGTCTCCCCTAATTGTTCTGTCCTCTTATGCCGTTTGATGACATTTTTTACCCATAAGCTCTGGAATTTAACGTTTTACATATAATTTCACTTTCTCCTGTTTTGTAATTCGCTTTCTCAGGTGTGGGTTCCATTCTGGTAATACATACTCTAAGACAGTCGTGACACATTTACAAAGGGCACGCAATGACTCATTGTTGGCATTCCTATATGATCCTCTAAGATTTTTCAGTTGGGCATTAATGCAGTGGTAATTCGGTTGATATGAGACTCTGGCACTATGCTTTCTCTTTGAGTCAAGTCTGCAGCTTTACTCACCTAAGAATATAATCCGTGTCCGATTTATCACACATTCCCCAATTTTTATTATGTTGCATTTGGTCGAATAGAATTCTAGCAACTTCCTTTCTTAATAATCTTTGCAGTTTGTTCAGATCAATTTGCAACCTTTCCTTGTCCTCATCTGCTTTTTATTCTCCTCATTCGATTTACTTTGTCAGGAAACAGAGAAGGAACTGATTTAGTCTAGTCTGGAATGTCATTCACATAAATCAGAAAAAGTGTTGATCCTAATGTCAATCCTTGCAGAACCCTGCTAGTTACTTTTCCACATTCATCTATTCCTGTCTTGCTAACCATAATGTACTCTTGGATGCACTGGAATGTGTTCCATGTTCTTCCTTCTTGCGCTTTAAGTTTTCTCTAGTTTCTTGAGGCGTATATTATCAAAGGCCTCGCTGCTTTTGTTTAAGATAATGCAGCTTATGCATCACTCTCTTGTCTCACTTATGTTATTTTGTTAATTAATTCTAACATAGTAAGAAGAATTGAGTCGGAATTCGTGCCATAACTGGAAAATGACTTACCTGATAGGCTTCAAACTTTCATCACTGGCAAGGTTTCCTGAGTGGCTTAAGTCCCAATTAGCCACTTTTATTGAAAAACAGTGATATTTATTTTTATTAAATAACTAAAGAATGCTTCAAAATACTGACAACTCATTCAATAAGAAGGATGTGACGCCCCGTAAGTTTAAGGCACACGAAATAGGAGGAGAAATTTTTTCCTGGGTAGAGGCATGGCTGACAAATAGGCAGCAGAGAGTTTGCATAAATAGGGAGAAATCAGAATGGGGGCACATCACAAGCGGTGTTCCTCAGGGGTCAGTGTTGGGCCCCTTGTTGTTCACAATTTACATAAACAACATAGATGAGGGAATAAATAGCGATAAGCAAATTTGCTGATGACACCAAAATAAGCCGTCCAATTCATTCTAATGAGGACACTAGAGCACTCCAGGATGATTTGAATAGACTGATGCAATGGTCGGAGAAGTGGCAGATGCAGTTTAATATTGACAAATGCAAAGTTCTAAATGTTGGACAGTTAAATAACCATGCCACATATAAGCTAAATAATGTGGATCTTAATACTACTGATTGCGAAAAGGATTTAAGAGTTTTGGTTAGCAGTAATCTAAAACCAGGACAACAGTGCATTAGTGTCCGCAATAAAGCTAACAGAATTCTTGGCTTCATATCTAGAAGTATAAATAATAAAAGTCCTCAGGTTGTTCTTCAGCTCTATATATCCTTGGTTAGGCCTCATTTAGACTATGCTGCTCAGTTCTGGTCACCGTATTACAGAATGGATATAAATACTGTGGAAAACGTACAGAGGCGGATGACAAAGATGATCCCATGTATCAGAAATCTTCCCTATGAGGACAGACTGAGGGCCCTAAATCTGCACTCTTTCGAAAGGCGTAGAATTAGGGGGGATATGATCGAGGTGTATAAATGGAAAACAGGAATAAATAAAGGGGATGTAAATAGTGTGCTGAAAATTTCCAGCCAAGACAGGACACGCAGCAATGGTTTCAAGTTGGAAAAATTCAGATTCAGGAAGGATATAGGAAAGCACTGGTTTGGTAATAGAGTTGTGGATGAGTGGAACAAACTCCCGAGTACAGTTATTCAGGCTTAAACGTTGTGTAGTTTTATAAATAGGTTAGATAAATACATGAGTGTGTGGGTGGGTGCGAGCTGGACCTGACTAGCTTTTGCTGCTGGGTCTGGTGCCATGCTCCTTCCTTGAGTGGAGGTGGCCAGACTGGGTGGGTCATTGGGCTAATCCGGGGGGGGGAGACATGGATCTGCTCCGCATGGGTCAGTAGACCTGTTACAGTGTTCCTTCTACATTATGTTCTTATGTTCTTGTTCCCCTAGGGAAGAGTGCATCTAAGTTCCTTAAGGAGCTGGGCAAAAGACTTCTCAAGGTAACTAGGGATCCCAGGGCAGCTAGTTTTCTATTCCAGTGACTCAGCGCTGCTGCTCAGAGGGGTATTTTGGGCACGCGCTCCAGCTCTGAGGAGCTGGATGAATTATTCGCATTACTGTACTCGGGAGTTTGTTCCACTCATCCACAACTCTATTACCAAACCAGTGCTTTCCTATATCCATCCTGAATCTGAATTTTTCAAACTTGAAACCATTGCTGCGAGTCCTGTATTGGCTGGAAATTTTCAGTCACACTATTTACATCTCCTTTATTTATTCATGTTTTCCATTTATACATCTCGATTATTTTATTTTTATTATCACACTGGCCGATTCCCACCAAGGCAGGGTGGCCCGAAAAAGAAAAACTTTCACCATCATTCACTCCATCACTGTCTTGCCAGAAGGGTGCTTTACACTACAGTTTTTAAACTGCAACATTAACACCCCTCCTTCAGAGTGCAGGCACTGTACTTCCCATCTCCAGGACTCAAGTCCGGCCTGCCGGTTTCCCTGAATCCCTTCATAAATGTTACTTTGCTCACACTCCAACAGCACGTCAAGTATTAAAAACCATTTGTCTCCATTCACTCCTATCAAACACGCTCATGCATGCCTCCTGGAAGTCCAAGCCCCTCGCACACAAAACCTCCTTTACCCCCTCCCTCCAACCTTTCCTAGGCCGACCCCTACCCCGCCTTCCTTCCACTACAGACTGATACACTCTTGAAGTCATTCTGTTTCGCTCCATTCTCTCTACATGTCCGAACCACCTCAACAACCCTTCCTCAGCCCTCTGGACAACAGTTTTGGTAATCCCGCACCTCCTCCCAACTTCCAAAGTACGAATTCTCTGCATTATATTCACACCACACATTGCCCTCAGACATGACATCTCCACTGCCTCCAGCCTTCTCCTCGCTGCAACATTCATCACCCACGCTTCACACCCATATAAGAGCGTTGGTAAAACTATACTCTCATACATTCCCCTCTTTGCCTCCAAGGACAAAGTTCTTTGTCTCCACAGACTCCTAAGTGCACCACTCACTCTTTTTCCCTCATCAATTCTATGATTCACCTCATCTTTCATAGACCCATCCGCTGACACGTCCACTCCCAAATATCTGAATACGTTCACCTCCTCCATACTCTCTCCCTCCAATCTGATATTCAATCTTTCATCACCTAATTTCGATTATATCCCCCATAATTCTACGTCTTTCGAGAGAGTGCAGATTCAGGGCCCTCAGTCTATCCTTATAGGAAAGGTTTCTGATATATGGGATCATCTTTGTCATCCTCCTCTGTACGTTTTCCAGAGCATTTATATCCATTCTGTAATACAGTGATCAGAACTGAGCAGCATAGTCTAAATGAGGCCTAAGCAAGGATATATAGAGTTGAAGAACAACCTGAGCACTTCTATTATTTATACTTCTAGATATGAAGCAAAGAATTCTGTTAGCTTTATTGCGAACACTAATGCACTGTTGTCTTGGTTTTAGAATACTGCTAACCAGAACTCCTAAATCCTTTTCGCATTCAGTAGTATTAAGATCTACACTATTTAGTTTATATGTCGCATGGTTATTTTCCCGTCCAACATTTAGAACTTTGCATTTGTATATATTAAACTGCATCTGCCACTTCTCCGACCATTGCATCAGTCTATTCAAATCATCCTGGAGTGCTCTAGTGTCCTCATTAGAATGTATTGGACGGCCTATTTTGGTGTCATCAGCAAATTTGCTTATGTCGCTTTTTATTCCCTCATCCATGTCGTTTATGTAAATTGTGAACAACAACGGGCCCAACACTGACCCCTGAGGAACACTGCTTGTGATGTGCCAACATTCTGATTTCTTCCCATTTATGCAAACTTTCTGCTTCCTGTCTGTCAGCCTTGCCTCTACCCAGGAAAAAAATTCTCCTATTCCGTGTGCCTTAATATTATACTACATCAACAAATCTACCTACTGGCGATTGAAACTTCACAGGAATTATCCTAGGCCTAATATTTATAATTATTCTGGCCTAATATATATAATTATTCTTGGCCAAGATATATAATTATCCTATGCCTAAGATTTATAATTATCCTGGCCTAAGATATATAATTATCCTGGGTCTAGGATATATAATTATCCTGGGCCTAAGATATATTTTCGGTTTACCTCTTATGAAGTCATTCAGAAGATGTAAACAGAAAATAAGTTAACATGCTTTAAAATTAACAGATTTCACACCTTACATAAAAGGGTCAAATCTGCAACTAGACGTTTGAATTTCACTCTCCGCTGTCGTCGGTTTTATTTTAATTTTTTCATGTTTGAAGCTACACCAGTGTAGGTTTTGAAGTTATCAGAAGCATTCCAGGATGCTTGGAATAAGTTCTATAACTTTTCTCATTAGATATAAGAACATCCCAGATGCTCCAAGAATTTGGTCCTAATTACCATACACAAGTGTATTAGGCGGTCTCGACTCATAAGGGAAATACAATCAAAGAGTTGGAGGAATAAAAAAAAAAAAAAAAAAAGGCAATCCTTTAAAGTTTCCCCATCATGGATATCTAATAACCCGCGAGCGTTCAGAGATGGCAAGTCTGGTCTTTCTAACATGTTAGAATTAATTAACAAAATAACATAAGTGAGACAAGAGAGTGATGCATAAGCTGCATT
The DNA here is from genome assembly GCF_038502225.1 of Cherax quadricarinatus. Lineage (NCBI taxonomy): Eukaryota > Metazoa > Arthropoda > Malacostraca > Decapoda > Parastacidae > Cherax > Cherax quadricarinatus. Next base: position 268 of record NW_027200298.1, on the reverse strand, counting down.
ATCTTAAACAAAAGCAGCGAGGCCTATGATAATATACGCCTCAAGAAACTAGAGAAAACTTAAAGCGCAAGAAGAAAGAACATGGAACACATTCCAGTGCATCCAAAAGTACATTATGGTTAGCAAGACAGGAATAGATGAATGTGGAAAAGTAACTAGCAGGGTTCTGCAAGGATCGACATTAGGATCAACACTTTTTCTGATTTATGTGAATGACATTCCAGACTAGACTGAATCAGTTCCTTCTCTGTTTCCTGACAAAGTAAAT
>NW_027200297.1:0-22181 GCF_038502225.1 Cherax quadricarinatus | reverse complement strand
TAAGGTCTAATATAATGACTTTTGTGGAGTCTATGTTTTGAGCTAGAATGAGCTATAGTACAACTAGATTTAATCTAATAATATAAAAATACAAATTAAAAATAGCACCAGTCTCTCACTAGTAACTGCAATATGGTCTAATATAATGAATTTGGTACTGACTATAGTACAACTGAGTTTAATCTAATAATATAAAAAAGGCACAAGACTCTCAATTGTAATTGCACTAAGGTGTTATATAAGTTGTTTACAAGAATTAGAGTATAACTAGATTTAAATTGACAAGATAAAATATACAAGTTAAGGTAGCAAAAGAATAAAAAAAGTAGAAAAAATATATATGAGGTAGTTGGTACTAGTTAGCAAAAGATAGTTAAGGGCCTTGAACAATAATATAATTGAAATATACACTAATTGCACACACAATATAGTCACTAAGATATGAAAACAATCTTAGAGTAGGAATTATAATATAAACTTATAATATAAAAATACAAATTGAGATGGCACTTGCAATTGCACTAGAGTCTGGTATAGGTTGTTGACAAGATCAAGAGTATAACTAGATTTAAATTGACAAAATATAAGTCACAATTAAAGTACCAAAAGAATAATAGTAAAAAATAACAAGGGTAATGTCTTGGTTATAATATGATAGTAAGATGGTAGACAGGTACACAGGTACAGAGGTACACAGGTACACAGGTACGCAGGTACACAGGTACAAAGGATAATATAAAGGTTGGAGTTGAATATATAAACTTGAAAATTTGGCAACAAAATGTTATGGGAAGTATAAAATAATGTTTAATGTACAAAAGAAAAATTGACTGGTAGTAAATATGGTGTTTAATAAAATTTTAGTAAGTAATAATGATTACAAAAAAGTGAAAAAGTAATGTTTATTTCATTCAATATTGCACTGGTAGTTATACTAGAGATTATATGGCAGTACAAGGTAATTAAGAGTACTCTAAGATAGTAAATGTGGTATTAAAACAGGTAAAGGTAATTAGACAAGTAATGGTTATTAAGTCGATTATCAATGACTTCTGCCTGGCCACAATGTAGACGTTTTTGATCATTTTCCTAAATTTAGAATGTGTAAATTCGAATATGTGTGTAAAATCAAAGCTCTGATTTGGACTTCTAAAAGTTTTGAATGATTGTGCAGCAGCTGTGGAGTGATACATGGGGTGTGTGCAGCAGCTGTGGAGTGATACATGGGGTGTGCGCAACAGCTGTGGAGTGATACATGGGGTGTATGCAGCAGCTGTGGAGTGATAGATGGGGTGTGTGCAGCAGCTGTGGAGTGATACATGGGGTGTGTGCAGCAGCTGAGAAGTGATACATGGGGTGTGTGCAGCAGCTGAGGAGTGATACATGGGGTGTGTGCAGCAGCTGAGGGGCGATACATGGGGTGTGTGCAGCAGCTGACGAGTGATACATGGTGTGTGTACAGCAGCTGTGGAGTGATACATGGGGTGTGTGCAGCAGCTGTGGAGTGATACATGGGGTGTGTGCAGCAGATGAGGAGTGATGCATGGGGTGTGTGCAGCAGCTGTGGAGTGATACATGGGGTATGTGCAGCAGCTGAGGAGTGATACATGGGGTGTGTTCAGCAGCTGTGGAGTGATACATGGGGTGTGTGCACCAGCTGTGGAGTGATACATGACGTGTGTGCAGCAGCTGCAGAGTGATACATGGGGTGTGTGCAGCAGCTGATTGATATATGGGGTATGTGCAGCAAAGGAGTGATACATGGGGTGTGTGCAGCAGCTGTGAAGTGATACTTGGGGTGTGTGCGGCAGCTGTGGAGTGATACATGGGGTGTGTGCAGCAGATGAGGAGTGATACATGGGCTGTGTGCAGCAGCTGAGGGGTGATACATGGGATGTGTGCAGCTGCTGTGGAATGATACATGGGGTATGTGCAGCAGCTGTGGAGTGATACATGGGGTGTGTGTAGCAGCTGAGTGATACATGGGGTGTGTGCAGCAGCTGTGGAGTGATACATGGGGTGTGTGCAGCAGCTGTGGAGTGATACATGGGGTGTGTGCAGCAGCTGAGGAGTGATACATGGGGTGTGTGCAGCAGCTGAGGAGTGATACATGAGGTATGTGCAGCAGCTGGGGAGTGATACATGGGGTGTGCGCAGCAGCTGTGGAGTGATACATGGGGTGTGTGCAGCAGCTGTGGAGTGATACATGGGGTGTGTGTGCAGCAGATGAGGAGTGATACATGGGGTGTGTGCAGCAGCTGAGGAGTGATACATGGGATGTGTGCAGCTGCTGTGGAATGATACATGGGGTATGTGCAGCAGCTGTGGAGTGATACATGGGGTGTGTGCAGCAGCTGAGTGATACATGGGGTGTGTGCAGCAGCTGAGGAGTGATACATGGGGTGTGTGCAGCAGCTGTGGAGTGATACATGGGGTGTGTGCTGCAGCTGTGTAGTGATACATGGGGTGTGTGCAGCAGCTTTGGGGTGATACATGGGGTGTGTGCAGCAGCTGTGGAGTGATACATGGGGTGTGTGCAACTCTCAGTAGTAGTAACCAGTTACCAGTAATCAGTGTACCAGTAGATGACTCACTACCAACCGTCTCTGCCTGAGTCACTGTCTGTATTCATATTGTGCTACCTGGCATCTCTAGTTTGTATTAGTTGTATGTCGGGACGACATACGTTAGCGTCGCCGAGCTCTCAGTAGTAGTAACCAGTTACCAGTAACCAGTGTACCAGTAGATGACTCACTACCAACCGTCTCTGCCTGAGTCACTGTCTGTATTCATATTGTGCTGACCGCAGCAGTATTCAAAGACCCCCTATGGGTACTGTTGGTGGCCAGTCAGTTATACGAGAGTGAACAAGGAGATAGGCAGGCTGTTTGGGCGCTCCCCACATTATCTGTAATTATACGTACTTCCAGCCTACGTGAGTATTACTTTACCCTATCCACGTGTTCGAACTCCCACATGATACAACAGCTGTGGAGTGATACATGGGGTGTGTGCAGCAGCTGTGGAGTGATACATGGAGTGTGTGCAGCAGCTGTGGAGTGGTACATGGGGTATGTGCAGCAGCTGTGGAGTGATACATGAGGTGTGTGCAGCAGCTGTGGAGTGATACATAAGGTGTGTGCAGCAGCTGTGAAGTGATACATGAGGTGTGTGCAGCAGCTGTGTAGGGATACATGGGATGTGTGCAGCAGCTGTGGAGTGATACATGGGGTGTGTGTACCAGCTGTGTAGTGATACATGGGGTATGTGCAGCAGATGAGGAGTGATACATGGGGTGTGTGCAGCAGCTGAGGTGTGATACATGGAGTGTGCGCAGCAGCTGAGGAGTGATACATGGGGTGTGTGCAGCAGCTGTGGAATGATACATGGGGTTTGTGCAGCAGATGAGGAGTGATACATGGGGTGTGTGCAGCAGCTGATTAGTGATACATGGGGTGTGTTCTGTAGCTGTGGAGTGATACATGGGGTGTGTGCAGCAGCTGTGGAGTGATACATGGCGTGTGTGCAGCAGCTGTGGAGTGATACATGAGGTGTGTGCAGCAGCTGAGGATTGATACATGGGGTGTGTGCAGCAGCTGTGGAGTGATACATGGAGTGTGTGCAGTAGCTGTGAACTGATACATGGGGTGTGTGCAGCAGCTGAGTGATACATGGGGTGTGTGCAGCAGCTGAGGATTGATACATGGGGTATGTGCAGCAGGTGAGGAGTGATACATGGGGTGTGTGCAGCAGCTGTGGAGTGACACATGGGGTATTTGCAGCAGATGAGGAGTGATACATGGGGTGTGTGCAGCAGCTGAGAAGTGATACATGGGGTGTGTGCAGCAGCTGAGGAGCGATACATGGCGAGTGTGTAGCAGCTGAGGAGTGATACATGGGGTGTGTGCAGCAGCTGAGGAGTGATACATGGGTTGTGTGCAGCAGCTGAGGAGTGATACATGGGGTGTGTACAGCAGCTGTGGAGTGATACATGGGGTATGTGCAGCAGCTGTGGAGTGATACATGGGGTGTGTGCAGCAGCTGAGGAGTGATACATGGGGTGTGTGCAGCAGCTGAGGAGTGATACATGGGGTGTGTGCAGCAGCTGATTAGTGATACATGGGGTGTGTGCAGCAGCTGAGGAGTGATACATGGGGTGTGTGCAGCAGCTGAGGAGTGATACATGGGGTGTGTGCAGCAGCTGAGGAGTGATACATGGGGTGTGTTCAGCAGCTGTGGAGTGATACATGGGGTGTGTGCAGCAGCTGTGGAGTGATACATGGGGTGTGTGCAGCAGATGAGGAGTGATACATGGGGTGTGTGCAGCAGCTGAGGAGTGATACATGGGGTGTGTGTAGCAGCTGATGAGTGATACATGGGGTGTATGCAGCAGCTGAGGAGTGATACATGGGTTGTGTGCAGCAGCTGAGGAGTGATACATGGGGTGTGTACAGCAGATGAGGAGTGATACATGGGGTGTGTACAGCAGCTGTGGAGTGGTACATGGGGTGTGTGCAGCAGCTGAGGAGTGATACATGGGGTGTGTTCAGCAGCTGTGGAGTGATACATGGGGTGTGTGCAGCAGCTGAGGAGTGATACATGGGGTGTGTGCAGCAGCTGTGGAGTGATACATGGGGTGTGTGCAGCAGCTGAGGAGTGATACATGGGGTGTGTGTAGCAGCTGTGGAGTGATACATGGGGTGTGTGTAGCAGCTGTGGAGTGATACATGGGTTGTGTGCAGCAGCTGAGGAGTGATACATGGGGTGTGTGCAGCAGATGAGGAGTGATACATGGGGTGTGTACAGCAGCTGTGGAGTGGTACATGGGGTGTGTGCAGCAGCTGAGGAGTGATACATGGGGTGTGTTCAGCAGCTGTGGAGTGATACATGGGGTGTGTGCAGCAGCTGTGGAGTGATACATGACGTGTGTGCAGCAGCAGTGGAGTGATACATGGGGTGTGTGCAGCAGCTGAGTGATACATTGGGTGTGTGCAGCAGCTGTGGAGTGATACATGGGGTGCGTGCGGCAGCTGTGGATTGATACATGGGGTGTGTGCAGCTGATGTGGAGTGATACATGACGTGTGTGCAGCAGCTGTGGAGTGATACATGGAGTGTGTGTGCAGCAGATGAGGAGTGATACATGGGGTGTGTTCAGCAGCTGTGGAGTGATACATGGGGTGTGTGCAGCAGCTGTGGAGTGATACATGGGGTGTGTGCAGCAGCTGTGGAGTGATACATGGGGTGTGTGCAGCAGCTGAGGAGTGATACATGGGGTGTGTGCAGCAGCTGTGGAGTGATACATGGGGTGTGTGCAGCAGCTGTGGAGTGATACATGGGGTGTGTGCAGCAGCTGTGGAGTGATACATGGGGTGTGTGCAGCAGCTGAGGAGTGATACATGGGGTGTGTGCAGCAGCTGAGGAGTGATACATGGGGTGTGTGCAGCAGCTGTGGAGTGATACATGGGGTGTGTGCAGCAGCTGAGGAGTGATACATGGGGTGTGTGCAGCAGCTGTGGAGTGATACATGGGGTGTGTGAAGCAGCTGTGGAGTGATACATGGGGTGTGTGCAGCAGCTGTCGAGTGATACATGGAGTGTGTGTGCAGCAGCTGAGGAGTGATACATGGGGTGTGTTCAGCAGCTGTGGAGTGATACATGGGGTGTGTGCAGCAGCTGTGGAGTGATACATGGGGTGTGTGCAGCAGCTGTGGAGTGATACATGGGGTGTGTGCAGCAGCTGAGGAGTGATACATGGGGTGTGTGCAGCAGCTGTGGAGTGATACATGGGGTGTGTGCAGCAGCTGTGGAGTGATACATGGGGTGTGTGCAGCAGCTGTGGAGTGATACATGGGGTGTGTGCAGCAGCTGAGGAGTGATACATGGGGTGTGTGCAGCAGCTGAGGAGTGATACATGGGGTGTGTGCAGCAGCTGTGGAGTGATACATGGGGTGTGTGCAGCAGCTGAGGAGTGATACATGGGGTGTGTGCAGCAGCTGTGGAGTGATACATGGGGTGTGTGAAGCAGCTGCGGAGTGATACATGGGGTGTGTGCAGCAGCTGTGGAGTGATACATGGAGTGTGTGTGCAGCAGATGAGGAGTGATACATGGGGTGTGTGCAGCAGCTGTGGAGTGATACATGGGGTGTGTGCAGCAGCTGTGGAGTGATACATGGGGTGTGTGCAGCAGCTGTGGAGTGATACATGGGGTGTGTGCAGCAGCTGTGGAGTGATACATGGGGTGTGTGCAGCAGCTGTGGAGTGATACATGGAGTGTGTGTGCAGCAGATGAGGAGTGATACATGGGGTGTGTGCAGCAGCTGTGGAGTGATACATGGGGTGTGTGCAGCAGCTGTGGAGTGATACATGGGGTGTGTGCAGCAGCTGTGGAGTGATACATGGAGTGTGTGTGCAGCAGTTGAGGAGTGATACATGGGGTGTGTGCAGCAGCTGTGGAGTGATACATGGGGTGTGTGCAGCAGATGTGGAGTGATACATGGAGTGTGTGTGCAGCAGCTATGGAATGATACATGGGGTGTGTGCAGCAGCTGAGGAGTGATACATGGGGTGTGTGCAGCAGCTGTGGAGTGATACATGGAGTGTGTGCAGTAGCTGTGAAGTGATACATGCGGTGTGTGCAGCAGCTGAGTGATACATGGGGTGTGTGCAGCAGCTGAGGATTGATACATGGGGTGTGTGCAGCAGCTGATTAGTGATACATGGGGTGTGTGCTGCAGCTGTGGAGTGATACATGGGGTGTGTGCTGCAGCTGTGGAGTGATACATGAGGTGTGTGCAGCAGCTGTGGAGTGATACATAAGGTGTGTGCAGCAGCTGTGAAGTGATACATGAGGTGTGTGCAGCAGCTGTGTAGCGATACATGGGATGTGTGCAGCAGCTGTGGAGTGATACATGGGGTGTGTGTACCAGCTGTGGAGTGATACATGGGGCGTGTGCAGCAGATGAGGAGTGATACATGGGGTGTGTGCAGCAGCTGAGGAGTGATACATGGAGTGTGTGCAGCAGCTGAGGAGTGATACATGGGGTGTGTGCAGCAGCTTTGGAATGATACATGGGGTTTGTGCAGCAGCTGAGGAGTGATACATGGGGTGTGTGCAGCTGCTGATTAGTGATACATGGGGTGTGTGCTGCAGCTGTGGAGTGATACATGGGGTGTGTGCAGCAGCTGAGGAGTGATACATGGGGTGTGTGCAGCAGCTGAGGAGTGATACATGGGGTGTGCGCAGCAGCTGTGGAGTGATACATGGGGTGTGTGCAGCAGCTGTGGAGTGATACATCGGGTGTGTGCAGCAGCTGTGGAGTGATACATGGGGTGTATGCAGCAGCTATGGAGAGATACATCGGGTGTGTGCAGCAGCTGTGGAGTGATACATGGGGTGTGTGCAGCAGCTGTGGAGTGATGCAAGGGATGTGTGCAGCAGCTGAGGAGTGATACATGGGGTGTGTGCAGCAGCTGTGGAGTGATACATGGGGTGTGTGCAGCAGCTGTGGAGTGATGCAAGGGATGTGTGCAGCAGCTGTGGAGTGATACATGGGGTGTGTGCAACAGCTGTGGAGTGACACATGGGGTGTGTGCGGCAGCTGTGGAGTGATACATGGGGTGTGTGCAGCAGCTGTGGAGTGATACATGGGGTGTGTGCAGCAGCTGTGGAGTGATACATGGGGTGTGTGCAGCAGATGTGGAGTGATACATGGAGTGTGTTAGCAGCAGATGAGGAGTGATACATGGGGTGTGTGCAGCAGCTGTGGAGTGATAAATGGGGTGTGTGCAGCAGGTGTGGAGTGATACATGGGGTGTGTGCAGCAGCTGTGGAGTGATACATGGGTGTGTGTGCAGCAGTTGAGGAGTGATACATGGGGTGTGTGCAGCAGCTGTGGAGTGATACATGGGGTGTGTGCAGCAGCTGTGGAGTGATACATGGAGTGTGTGTGCAGCAGCTGAGGAGTGATACATGGGGTGTGTGCAGCAGCTGAGGAGTAATACATGGGATGTGTGCAGCTGCTGTGGAATGATACATGGGTTATGTGCAGCAGCTGTGAAGTGATACATGGGGTGTGTGCAGCAGCTGAGTGATACATGGGTGTGTGCAGCAGCTGAGGAGTGATACATAGGGTGTGTGCAGCAGCTGATTAGTGATACATGGGGTGTGTGCTGCAGCTGTGGAGTGATACATGGGGTGTGTGCTGCAGCTGTGGAGTGATACATGAGGTGTGTGCAGCAGCTGTGGAGTGATACATAAGGTGTGTGCAGCAGCTGTGAAGTGATACATGAGGTGTGTGCAGCAGCTGTGTAGCGATACATGGGATGTGTGCAGCAGCTGTGGAGTGATACATGGGGTGTGTGTACCAGCTGTGGAGTGATACATGGGGCGTGTGCAGCAGATGAGGAGTGATACATGGGGTGTGTGCAGCAGCTGAGGAGTGATACATGGAGTGTGTGCAGCAGCTGAGGAGTGATCCATGGGGTGTGTGCAGCAGCTTTGGAATGATACATGGGGTTTGTGCAGCAGCTGAGGAGTGATACATGGGGTGTGTGCAGCTGCTGATTAGTGATACATGGGGTGTGTGCTGCAGCTGTGGAGTGATACATGGGGTGTGTGCAGCAGCTGAGGAGTGATACATGGGGTGTGTGCAGCAGCTGAGGAGTGATACATGGGGTGTGCACAGCAGCTGTGGAGTGATACATGGGGTGTGTGCAGCAGCTGTAGAGTGATACATCTGGTGTGTGCAGCAGCTGTGGAGTGATACATGGGGTGTATGCAGCAGCTATGGAGTGATACATCTGGTGTGTGCAGCAGCTGTGGAGTGATACATGGGGTGTGTGCAGCAGCTGTGGAGTGATGCAAGGGATGTGTGCAGCAGCTGAGGAGTGATACATGGGGTGTGTGCAGCAGCTGTGGAGTGATACATGGGGTGTGTGCAGCAGCTGTGGAGTGATGCAAGGGATGTGTGCAGCAGCTGTGGAGTGATACATGGGGTGTGTGCAACAGCTGTGGAGTGACACATGGGGTGTGTGCAGCAGCTCTGGAGTGATACATGTGGTGTGTGCAGCAGCTGTGGAGTGATACATGGGGTGTGTGCAGCAGCTGTGGAGTGATACATGGGGTGTGTGCAGCAGCTGTGGAGTGATACATGGGGTGTGTGCAGCAGCTGTGGAGTGATACATGGGGTGTGTGCAGCAGCTGTAGAGTGATACATAAGGTATGTGCAGCAGCTGTAGAGTGATACATAAGGTGTGTGCAGCAGCTGTGGAGTGATACATGGGGTGTGTGCAGCAGCTGTAGAGTGATACATAAGGTGTGTGCAGCAGCTGTGGAGTGATACATGGGGTGTGTGCAGCAGCTGTGTAGTGATACATGGGGTGTGTGCAGCAGCTGTGGAGAGATGCAAGGGGGGAGTGAAGCAGCTGTGCAGTGATACATGGGGTGTGTGCAGCAGCTGTGGAGTGATACATGGGGTGTGTGCAGCAGCTGTGGAGTGATACATGGGGTGTGTGCAGCAGCTGTGGAGTGATACATAAGGTGTGTGCAGCAGCTGTGGAGTGATACATGGGGTGTGTGCAGCAGCTGTGGAGTGATACATTGGGTGTGTGCAGCAGCTGTGGAGTGATACATGGGGTGTGTGCAGCAGCTGTGGAGTGATACATGGGGTGTGTGCAGCAGCTGTAGAGTGATACATAAGGTATGTGCAGCAGCTGTAGAGTGTTAGGTAAGACACATATTTTATACCATTTTAATGTTCAAGCTGTAGAGTGATACATAAGGTGTGTGCAGCAGCTGTGGAGTGATACATGGGGTGTGTGCAGCAGCTGTAGAGTGATACATAAGGTGTGTGCAGCAGCTGTGGAGTGATACATAAGGTGTGTGCAGCAGCTGTAGAGTGATACATAAGGTGTGTGCAGCAGCTGTAGAGTGATACATAATGTGTGTGCAGCAGCTGTAGAGTGATACATAAGGTGTGTGCAGCAGCTGTGGAGTGATACATGGGGTGTGTGCAGCAGCTGTGGAGTGATACATAATGTGTGTGCAGCAGTTGTGAAGTGATACATGGGGTGTGTGCAGCAGCTGTGGAGTGATACATGGGGTGTGTGCAGCAGCTGTGGAGTGATACATGGGGTGTGTGCAGCAGCTGTGGAGTGATACATGGGGTGTGTGCAGCAGCTGTGGAGTGATGCAAGGGATGTGTGCAGCAGCTGTGGAGTGATACATGGGGTGTGTGCAGCAGCTGTGGAGTGATACATAATGTGTGTGCAGCAGCTGTGGAGTGATACATGGGGTGTGTGCAGCAGCTGTGGAGTGATGCAAGGGATGTGTGCAGCAGCTGTGGAGTGATACATGGGGTGTGTGCAGCAGCTGTGGAGTGATACATTTGGTGTGTGCAGCAGCTGTGAAGTGATACATGGGGTGTGTGCAGCAGCTGTGGAGTGATACATAAGGTGTGTACAGCAGCTGTGGAGTGATACATGGGGTGTGTGCAGCAGCTGTGGAGTGATACATGGGGTGTGTGCAGCAGCTGTGGAGTGATACATAAGGTGTATGCAGCAGCTGTGGAGTGATACATGGGGTGTGTGCAGCAGCTGTGGAGTGATACATGGGGTGTGTGCAGCAGCTGTGGAGTGATACATGGGGTGTGTGCAGCAGCTGTGGAGTGATACATAAGGTGTGTGCAGCAGCTGTGGAGTGATACATGGGGTGTGTGCAGCAGCTGTGGAGTGATACATGGGGTGTGTGCAGCAGCTGTGAAGTGATACATGGGGTGTGTGCAGCAGCTGTGGAGTGATACATAAGGTGTGTGCAGCAGCTGTAGAGTGATACATAAGGTGTGTGCAGCAGCTGTGGAGTGATACATGGGGTGTGTGCAGCAGCTTTGGAGTGATACATAAGGTGTGTGCAGCAGCTGTGGAGTGATACATGGGGTGTGTGCAGCAGCTGTGAAGTGATACATGGGGTGTGTGCAGCAGCTGTGGAGTGATACATAAGGTGTGTGCAGCAGCTGTGGAGTGATACATGGGGTGTGTGCAGCAGCTGTGGAGTGATACATAAGGTGTGTGCAGCAGCTGTGAAGTGATACATGGGTGTGTGCAGCAGCTGTGAAGTGATACATGGGTGTGTGCAGCAGCTGTGGAGTGATACATAAATTGTGTGCAGCAGCTGTGGAGTGATACATGGGGTGTGTGCAGCAGCTGTGGAGTGATACATGGGGTGTGTGCAGCAGCTGTGGAGTGATACATGGGGTGTGTGCAGCAGCTGTGGAGTGATACATGGGGTGTGTGCAGCAGCTGTGGAGTGATACATAAGGTGTGTGCAGCAGCTGTAGAGTGATACATGGGGTGTGTGCAGCAGCTGTGGAGTGATACATGGGGTGTGTGCAGCAGCTGTAGAGTGATACATGGGGTGTGTGCAGCAGCTGTGGAGTGATACATGGGGTGTGTGCAGCAGCTGTGAAGTGATACATAAGGTGTGTGCAGCAGCTGTGGAGTGATACATGGGGTGTGTGCAGCAGCTGTGGAGTGATACATGGGGTGTGTGCAGCAGCTGTGGAGTGATACATAAGGTGTATGCAGCAGCTGTGGAGTGATACATGGGGTGTGTGCAGCAGCTGTGGAGTGATACATGGGGTGTGTGCAGCAGCTGTAGAGTGATACATGGGGTGTGTGCAGCAGCTGTGGAGTGATACATGGGGTGTGTGCAGCAGCTGTGGAGTGATACGTGGGGTGTGTGCAGCAGCTGTGGAGTGATACATAAGGTGTGTGCAGCAGCTGTAGAGTGATACATGGGGTGTGTGCAGCAGCTGTAGAGTGATACATGGGGTGTGTGCAGCAGCTGTGGAGTGATACATGGGGTGTGTGCAGCAGCTGTAGAGTGATACATGGGGTGTGTGCAGCAGCTGTGGAGTGATACATGGGGTGTGTGCAGCAGCTGTTAAGTGATACATCAGAGAAGAAAGTTGCCATAATGGAATAATTTAGGAACACTGGTTACGATGCTTTATGGAGTGTAATTGGACATCATCGAGGCCAAATTGGTGTATATTGGCCTCAAATTATAGTTAAATGTAATGGAACGTCCCCCACAGAAGAATCTGGATAAATTTTTGGGTAAACCACTACAATAGAGTGGTAGGAAGGAAAAAATTTGTAGGACGCCAAGGCTCCCCTGCAGCACACCTGAGATAAGTTTATTTTATTTATTTATTTATTTATTTTCAATTTGTGCACACATACAGAGGTACAAAAAAATACAGATAAGAGCAGTATGCCAAAGCCACTTATACTATGCATAGCATTACGGGCTGGCTTAAAATTAACTTAAGATTAACTAAGCAATGATGAAATCAGTGATAAAACATTAATGTAAACAGATTACTATAAAGCACAAGTGAGTATTACAAAGACAGGTCATATGGTTGCATTCAGTTAGGTAGTGATTCTGTTAGGTAGTGTATTTAAAAAATAATAAAGTTAGATTCGGTTTTAGGTTTAACATTTATGTGATATAATTGTGAGAAACATTTAAGATATACAATTTATAAGGTTCAGTTATTCAGTATTTATTTGGTTTTGGGTGAGTAAGTGATCTTTGAGAAGAGACTTGAATTTATAATCAGGTAGTGTTTCTTTTATATTTACAGGTAATGAATTCCAGATTTTAGGGCCTTTTATGTGCATTGAGTTTTTGCATAGTGTGAGATGGACACGAGGAACATCAAAGAGTGATCTGTGCCTTGTGTTATGGTCATGTGTTCTGTTGAGGTTGGCAAGGAAATGTTTGAGGGGAGGGTTAATATCAGAGTTAAGTGTTCTATGTATGTAATAGGTACAGTAATAAGTATGGATGTTTTGTATGGTGAGTAGGTTTAGTGTATTGAATATTGGTGGAGTGTGCTGCCTGTAGTGAGAATTAGTTATCATTCTAACTGCAGCCTTTTGTTGAGTAATTAGTGGTCTGAGATGGTTAATTGTTGTTGAGCCCCATGCACAAATTCCATAGGTGAGATAGGGGTAAATAAGAGAGTGATATAGGGCCAGGAGGGCTGACTGTGGAACATAGTACCGTATCTTCGATAGTATGCCTACAGTCTTGGAAATTTTCTTAGAGATTTGTTGTATATGTGTATGAAATTTGAGTCTATTATCAAGGTGGATTCCTAAGAATTTTCCCTCTGTTAGTTTTGTGATAGGTGATCCGTTTATCATTATGTTAAGAGGGACATCTGTAGCTCTGTTACCAAACTGAATGAAGTAGGTTTTGTCAATGTTTAGTGTAAGTTTGTTAGTCCTCATCCAGGTAGATATTTTCTGTAATTCGGTATTTACAGTATTGGCTAGCGTGACTGGGCTCGGGTGAGAGAAGACGTATGTAGTGTCATCTGCAAATAGTGTGGGTTTGAGTAATTGCGAAGCATTTGGAAGGTCATTTATGTATAGGAGAAAGAGAAGAGGGCCAAGGACACTTCCCTGTGGGACACCAACTGTAATTGGTTGCGCAGAAGAGTTTGCCCCATTTGTGTACACATATTGGCTTCTGTTGCTGAGGTATGACTTGAGGTAGTTGAGGGAGTGCCCTCTTATACCATAGTGTGTCAATTTTACGTGGAGCAAGTCATGGTCAACTGTATCAAAAGCTTTACGTAAGTCAATGAAGATCCCCAGTGGGACTTCTTTTTTCTCTATTGCAGTGTATATATGTTCTAGCATGTGTATAATAGCATCATTAGTATTTTTATTAGGCCTGAATCCAAATTGGCAGGGGTTGAGTATGTTTTGGGAGATAAGGTAGGAGTAGATTCGTTTATGAATTAATTTTTCAAAGATTTTTGAGAGAGGGTGTAAGTTGGATATTGGCCTATAGTTATTCAACTCTGTTTGGTCTCCTCCTTTGTGGATCGGGGTGACCCTTGCTATTTTGAGTACTGTAGGGAAGGTGTTTTCTGGTGTTTTCACGGTGGCTCTTACGTGCTAGAACTTTAATTTGTGTCATCAATCCTCTACGATACATCCCTCTAGCGCCTGGAACCAATCTTGGGCGGAAAACATTATATACTGAGGCAAAAAAGGAGAATTAGTGTGCACTGCGTAGCAGTTTACTAGCAGAGTTTACTGCCAGAGGGGAATCATAGGCCTGTGGAGTCCCGTGTGGCAAAAAAATAATAATAATTGAACTTTTCAAGTCAGAGGAAAGAAAGTCTCCCTGATAACATTGAGTATACATAGTGTATAGTGTATACTACAGTGGCTCCCTAGTATATTGATGATAAAGGCTAAAGTGTCATTTGAAAACAGGTGAATTTGTAAATGAAGTGATAAGCCTATAGAGGCAGGTGCCAGAAGTCGCCAGAAACTTACCACAGGTCAGCTGTTTTTAATAATCTTCCTGGCTTGCTAGTGTACTCGCATATAATCTAGTGATACCAGTGAATAGCAGAATACAGTGTTGTAGTAGCAACTAACCAGTATTATAATGGTACTTAGTGGAGTGGAGTGACTTTCATTAGTTTCTTTTCTTGAAATACGAGACGTTACTGTGAATTTCATATAACCTGTAGTTACCAGCGGTCGCAATATACACAACGAGAAGCAATTATTACTACAGAAAAAGCGTCCTTCCTCCAAAATTTGCACCAGTCAACTATAGTGATAATATAGCATTTATTGCGGTGGAGACGGAAAAAAAAAATAGAAAAGCCAGATACAGCGATTGATAAACAAGGAGGTGACCGTTCGTCATTGTAGGAGCTGCCAGATATCACCGGCTCTTCAACACGCAAGTTATACTTTTGTATCAGTCAAATCACATATTACTCGGGTAGATAATTTCCAGTAGATCCTTCATGTGTTAGCTCAAATCACCGACCAGTATGTTTTAAATAAGTGACCCACTGATCAGAGCAGATCGACTGGTCCGAACCCTTGACTGGTCCGAACCCTTGACTGGTCCGAACCCTTGACTGGTCCGAACCCTTGACTGGTCCGAACCCGGGACTGGTTTCAAACAGTTTCGTTGGACAATAAAGCAGACTGTAAACGGATGGGGTTGTAGGCGCCCTTATAAACACAAACATTAAAAATCAGGAACGTGACGGTAAGCTGTCCAATATACAAAAAGAGTTAGAAACAGAAATACAAATAGCTAGAGCTTCATTTAAGGTTATTAATATAATATTCAAGAGGTTGCTAGTAGAATTGCAGTAAATCAACCATTCAAATCATTATGAAGCTGTGTGTAGTCTGTGGTCAGTCAAACAAACGGGCTTCCACATGGATAAATTGTCATTTTTGTGGAAATTGGTGTCACGCCCCTTGTGCAGATATCCCAGAACTAGCTACAAGCAGTATTAAAACAGAGAAGTGTTTCTGGGTATGCCCAAATGAGGAAAATCTGTGGACTAAAATCACAAGGGTATTAAAAGAGGACAACATCAAAGCTGCTTTCATAGAAAACCTGGAAGCTTTCTACAACAGATGGGAACATAAAAAGTCTGGGCTGAATGGTACTGCCCTTGATACTGGCCATGTAGTCACAAACTGTAAGGCTGGAGGTGATGTCCTGGGAGACAGTAATAGTAAAGCTGGAGGTGCTGTCCTGGGAGACAGTAATGGTGAAGCTGGAGGTGCTGTCCTGGGAGACAGTAATGGTGAAGCTGGAGGTGCTGTCCTGGGAGACAGAAATGGTGAAGCTGGAGATACTGTCCTGGGAGACAGTAATGGTGAAGCTGGAGATTTTGTCCAGGTAGTCGGGAATTATACGCAGGAAGGAATACATATAAATGACCTCATAGGGGACAGGAGCCATAGTAGGGAAACAAGTGTAGTCAAAGATAAGATAAAACCAATATTGCAAACTAGAAATACCGCAGGAAATAGCAAACAAGAGGACTCCAATAGCAATAGTGAGGATAAATTACCAAAAACAACTGGTGGGAGCTCCATTGTTGGTGCTAGGGAGGATAGAAGTAAGACAGGGAAACATGCACCAACAGGGAATACAGTCACAGAAACCCAAGGCAAGCGGAAACCAAGCCTGTGCACATACTATGCACTTGGTATCTGCTGGCATGGGAAATCTGGAAAAACAGATGGGACGTGCAACTATGACCACCCTAGAAAATGCCATGCCCATATGACAACAGGAAAATGCAAACTCCCTTCCTGTAAGCTTTTTCACCCTGAAATGTGTACCTCTTCAGTACAGGAAAGACTGTGCTATAACTTAAATTGCCAGGCATACCATCTAAAGGGGACAAAAAGATACAAAACATCCAGGCCATGGGAAAACCTGGGTAGCCACAGCCACTCAAGAGGGAGAGGTTTTTTAGTGCCAGGAAGGAAAAAAAACTGGCAGGAAATGGCAGAAATCGTACACCAAATCCAGTCATTCCTGGAGTGGAACCACAGTCGATGGCCTCCACTCCAAACCAACAGATACAGATACTAATGCCGGAAAAAAAATCCCCCCCCAGTACCAACAATACCACCAGTCCGATAACATTCTTCTTTGCAAATATACAGGGTCTAAAGCCAGCAACAAACAACAAAATACCTTTCATCCGTGGACTGCTTGCAGAGGCAAAGGCAATGTTCGCGGCTTTCACTGAGACCCACATAAAGGATCACTTGGACAATGAAATATGGATCCCAGGTTACAACCTATACAGATGTGACAGAGTGAACAGGCAAAAGGGGGGGGGGGGGGGTTGGCCTGTACATTGCAGAGTCACTTGTTTGCACAGAACTGCTTAATGCCTCAAATGACGTAGTGGAAGTTTTAGCAGTAAAGGTCGAGAACCAAAACCTAGTCATTGTGGTAGTCTACAAGCCTCCGGATGCAACATCCCAGCAATTCCAGGAACAGCTGTTAAAAATTGACCACTGTCTGGAAAATCTTCCAGCTCCTGCACCCAACATCTTGCTCCTGGGGGATTTCAACTTAAGGCACCTAAAATGGAGGAATATAGCAAATAATATTGTTGCAGTAATAACACCAGGAGGCAGCTCTGATGAAAACTCACACTCACACGAGCTTTTAAATCTCTGCACAAAATTCAATTTAAACCAGCAAATAATAGAGCCTACTAGACTGGAGAATACACTAGACCTCATATTCACTAACAATGATGATCTGATAAGAAATGTCACCATATCAAAAACAATATACTCAGATCACAACATAATTGAGGTTCAGACATGTATGCGAGGAGCCCCAGACCGACAAAATGAGACTAGTCACGAGGGAGCATTCACCAAATTCAACTTCAATAACAAAAACATAAAGTGGGACCAAGTAAACCAAGTCCTAACCGATATAAGCTGGGAAGATATACTAAGCAACACAGACCCAAACTTATGCCTAGAACAGATTAACTCGGTGGCACTCGATGTATGCACAAGGCTTATTCCTCTAAGAAAAAGGAGGAGTAGATGTAAAATAGAAAGAGACAGGCGCTCCCTTTACAGGCGACGGAAAAGAATAACAGAGCGGCTAAAAGAGGTCAATATATCTGAAATGCGCAGGGAGACACTGGTCAGAGAAATAGCAAGCATCGAACTTAAGCTAAAAGAATCCTTTAGGAGTCAGGAATCGCGGGAAGAACTAAAAGCTATAAATGAAATCGAAAGAAACCCAAAGTATTTCTTCTCCTATGCCAAATCAAAATCGAGAACAACGCCCAGTATTGGGCCCCTACTTAAACAAGATGGGTCCTACACAGATGACAGCAAGGAAATGAGTGAGCTACTCAAGTCCCAATATGACTCAGTTTTTAGCAAGCCGCTAACCAGACTGAGAGTCGAAGATCAAAATGAATTTTTTATGAGAGAGCCACAAAATTTGATTAACACAAGCCTATCCGATGTTATCCTGACGCCAAATGACTTCGAACAGGCGATAAATGACATGCCCATGCACTCTGCCCCAGGGCCAGACTCATGGAACTCTGTGTTCATCAAGAACTGCAAGAAGCCCCTATCACGAGCCTTTTCCATCCTATGGAGAGGGAGCATGGACACGGGGGTCGTCCCTCAGTTACTAAAAACAACAGACATAGCCCCACTCCACAAAGGGGGCAGTAAAGCAACAGCAAAGAACTACAGACCAATAGCACTAACATCCCATATCATAAAAATCTTTGAAAGGGTCCTAAGAAGCAAGATCACCACCCATCTAGAAACCCATCAGTTACACAACCCAGGGCAACATGGGTTTAGAACAGGTCGCTCCTGTCTGTCTCAACTACTGGATCACTACGACAAGGTCCTAAATGCACTAGAAGACAAAAAGAATGCAGATGTAATATATACAGACTTTGCAAAAGCCTTCGACAAGTGTGACCATGGCGTAATAGCGCACAAAATGCGCGCTAAAGGAATAACAGGAAAAGTCGGTCGATGGATCTATAATTTCCTCACTAACAGAACACAGAGAGTAGTCGTCAACAGAGTAAAGTCCGAGGCAGCTACGGTGAAAAGCTCTGTTCCACAAGGCACAGTACTAGCTCCCATCTTGTTCCTCATCCTCATATCCGACATAGACAAGGATGTCAGCCACAGCACCGTGTCTTCCTTTGCAGATGACACCCGAATCTGCATGACAGTGTCTTCCATTGCAGACACTGCAAGGCTCCAGGCGGACATCAACCAAATCTTTCAGTGGGCTGCAGAAAACAATATGAAGTTCAACGATGAGAAATTTCAATTACTCAGATATGGTAAACATGAGGAAATTAAATCTTCATCAGAGTACAAAACAAATTCTGGCCACAAAATAGAGCGAAACACCAACGTCAAAGACCTGGGAGTGATTATGTCGGAGGATCTCACCTTCAAGGACCATAACATTGTATCAATCGCATCTGCTAGAAAAATGACAGGATGGATAATGAGAACCTTCAAAACTAGGGAGGCCAAGCCCATGATGACACTCTTCAGGTCACTTGTTCTATCTAGGCTGGAATATTGCTGCACTCTAACAGCACCTTTCAAGGCAGGTGAAATTGCCGACCTAGAAAATGTACAGAGAACTTTCACGGCGCGCATAACGGAGATAAAACACCTCAATTACTGGGAGCGCTTGAGGTTTCTAAACCTGTATTCCCTGGAACGCAGGAGGGAGAGATACATGATTATATACACCTGGAAAATCCTAGAGGGACTAGTACCGAACTTGCACACGAAAATCACTCACTACGAAAGCAAAAGACTTGGCAGACGATGCACCATCCCCCCAATGAAAAGCAGGGGTGTCACTAGCACGTTAAGAGACCATACAATAAGTGTCAGGGGCCCGAGACTGTTCAACTGCCTCCCAGCACACATAAGGGGGATTACCAACAGACCCCTGGCAGTCTTCAAGCTGGCACTGGACAAGCACCTAAAGTCAGTTCCTGATCAGCCGGGCTGTGGCTCGTACGTTGGTTTGCGTGCAGCCAGCAGCAACAGCCTGGTTGATCAGGCGCTGATCCACCAGGAGGCCTGGTCACAGACCGGGCCGCGGGGGCGTTGACCCCCGAAACTCTCTCCAGGTAAACTCCAGGTACTCCCTATACAGGCGAAGGCAAAGAATAACAGAGAGGCTAAAACAGGCTGCAGAAAACAATACAAGTTCAATGATGAGAAATTTCAATTACTCCGATATGGAAACCGTGAGGAATTTAAAACTATATCGGAGTACAAAACAAATTCCAACCACACAATATAACGAAAAACTAATGTAAAAGACCTGGGAGTGATAATGTTAGAGGCTCTCACCTTCAAAGACCACAACATGGTATCAATCGTGTCTGCTAGAAAAATGACAGGATAGATAACGAGAACCTTCAAAACTAGGACTGCCAAGCTCATGATGACACTCTTCAAATCTCTTGTTCAATCCAGACTGGAATATTGCTGCACACTGACAGTACCTTTCAAGGCAGGTGAAATTGCTGACCTAGAAAATGTACAGAGAACCTTCACGGCACACAACTGCGATAAACCACCTCAATTATTGGGAACGCTTGAAATTCCTCAACCTGTACTCCCCAGAAGGCAGGCGGGAGAGATACATGATTATATACACTTGATAAATCTTAGAGGGATTAGTACCAATCTTGCACACGAAAATCACTTCCTATGAAAGCAAAAGACTCGGCAGACGAAGCAACATCCCCCCACATCAGCCTGGAGTCGATGTGCTCAGTCCATCAATCTTGATGGACTGAATACATCGACTCCAGGCTGAGGGACTGATTGCTTCAAACTACTCCTCTCCTTACACCTTTCTACTTTGTATTGGACTGATGAAGCCACTGTGTGGCGAAACGTTTCTTCAATAAAGATTCCCATATGCTGCATAAGTGTCTCAATCTTCAACATTAAATCACTAAGACCACTAATAACCCAGCAAAAGGCTGCAGTCAGAATAACAAATTCCCACTCCTGACAGCATACTCCACCAATTACTCACGAAATCGTAATGACACGATTGCGGGTTCTATCTCCGTCCGTGGTATGGTTTACTCCACCAATATTCAAAAGTCTAAAACTGTTCACCGTAAAGAACATCCATACTTACTCCTATACCTACTACATACATAGAACACTACACGCAAACATAAACACTCCACTTAAACTTCTCATCAACCTTAACAAGATACATGACCATAACACAAGACACAGATCTCTTTTTGATGTACCTCGTGTCCATATCACACTGTGTAAAAACTCTATGCACATAATGGGCCCCAAAATTTGGAATTCTTTACCAGTAAATACTAAAGTAACCCGGTCTGAACATCCACTTACTCACCATAAACTAAATACTCAATATTTATCTTTACCAAAAATCTCCCAATTACCTGAATTATTACAGCAATAAAGAGATGTTTTTGTCATCAAGACACTATGTTCTAGGCTTTAAATTATGTTGGTTATTCGTTTCTGCGTTAAATGAACAATGGTACGTTGATGTGCAATATGGTGATCTGGGGTAAAAGGAAGGGGGGGGGGGATGTGGTTGTACTGCCCAAAATAAAATAATTTTTAATAGATATGTACTTCCTTAATGTGTATATTGTATATTGTCGAATGGAAGGAGTAATGTGGACTGTGGAGTTTAGTATTACTTGCGCGGTTTTCTTGTGTTTTTGTATAACTGCTTAATATATCTATCAGGTGTCTGCAGTGTAATAAGTGAAACATTACCGTAAATTGAAATGACTTGTTTGATGTCGGGTATAATATTGTGTAATCTTTTTTTCGCACATATATTGGGGGTTGAACCGAGTCATGTAAAGAGGATTTTTTTCTAAAGGCAATGTAACACCTGCAGTGTTTTGATTATGAAGAAATAATTGTTTTTGACTGTGAAATATCTGACACTGTATTCTTTTATTTATTTAATGTATGTATGTTTTAAATATAAAAAAAATTACCTAAATCTTAAAAATTCAAAACGTGACGCCCAAAGTTCATACATTGATTAAAACTAACTTGTATAAATACCTACCCAAAACATTACTCCCTGACACCCAATTGTAACATTCTCATACTGTAAACTTTCAACACCTCACAGTGTTATATTCCCATAATATAATTTTAATATTTATTATTGAAACTATTGTAATTTGAGTAAAATTGCTGTCTACTATAAATAAACAAGATGTACAACTCAAACTATGATCAATTTCTTTAGTATTAAGTAGTCTGTAAACCATTAAATTAAGTCTGCCCATAATGCCTAGGCATGATAGTGGCTCTTTGTACTGCAACTCATTTTTTAATTTCATAATCTCAATGTAATCTTGCAAAGAAATAAAAATTGATTGATTGATTGATATATGTGGTTGTAAGGGCCGAGTCTCAGCTCCTGACCCTGTGTATGTGTATTTACCTATTCGTAGCTACAGTAGCAGAGTTTAGCTTTTGGTGTCCCATCTTCAATACTCTGTTCATGATATGTTTACTCTATCATATATTTTTTAAATTTCCAGTGATTAATGAATTCTTCTTTCCTTCCCACTAAACTTTTACTTAAATTTGCAACGGTGGCCTCTTTGTTATCCCTGTTGAAGGCACTTAAGAAGTCATCACCTTGTTCGAGCTTTTTCAAGACCTTATATGTGGTTATAATGTCTCCTCTTTTCTTGCTATCAGCCAACGCGGCCATCTTTAATGTTTTAAGATAAATTAA